>NC_045743.1:1695000-1995000 GCF_008692095.1 Etheostoma spectabile
ACAAAATGGATCACTTAAGCAAAGAAGCACCCTCAAAATTGTACTTAAATAAAGTATTTCAGTAAATGTACTTAGTTACATTCCACCACTGTTCCTATAGACTAATATTTCTGCATGTTTTGGATATTTGCACATCACTGTAGCTGACGAATTGACTTTAATGTCTCCACAGTTACCTCAAATTACTATAGTATACTAGTAATACAATAAAGAACAGCATTTGTCAGTCTACTTAAATTTAACTAATTTTCTTTTTTCTTGCTGTTATTGCTGCTACTAAATTGTAGACAATTGTAGACAAACATTAAAATAGCAGGCTTTTTTAATGTCAGTGTTTTTTTATACATCTTAAATATGTCTTTTCAGATTTTGCACTCCATGTTATTTAATATATTAATTTGACTTAAAAAAAACACTTTCAGTCAATATTTTATGGATTTCTATAAATATCACATTACAGCAAATGTATGCAAAACATATGGAATTATGAAATTGATGTTTCAATAAACTATGTTCCATTGTAATGCATTACATCCAACAAAACAGTTGCAAATCAGCACACCTGCAGTATAAGTCAAGAACTTTTACAGTTGTTTTTTGATGATAACGCAATATTACTTGGCTGCTTGTTGACCTCACTTCCCACAGTACGTTATTTACTTTCTTTCTTTTGGTCATACAGGATTTAGTTTTTTGGGTCTTGTGTTGCACTCTGTGGACACTTCCCCCTCCTACAGCACTGAGGACATGTGTCGCCTGCCAGTGGCTTCCCTCTTCATTTGTTTCTGGTTGGTGGAGAGAAGCCACTGTAACGGAAGTCTTCAGGACAGCATGGGAGAGCTGCACACCAGGTTCACTGTCAGCCTCTATCAGACGCTCATCGAGACAGAGAACAACTCCAACCTGATCGTGTCACCAGTGAGCGTCTCCTTGTCTCTAGGGCTGCTCCAACTCGGTGCCAGGGGCAACACGCTGGCTGAGCTGGAGGGAACACTCGGATACAATGTGAAGGGTAAGATTCATCCCAGATTGTTGATATGGAGATGAAAAAGGCAAAGCTTGTGTTCCAGGTAGCATTAGCTGCTCCTTATGCTGTAAGAGTGAGGTTGGAGAGGTTGTTGTTAGCCTTCAGTGCTGTTGGTACCAGGTAGTGGGGAGCGGTGCTGCTACTGCTATTGGCTCTACAGAGCACAGTGGTGTCTGGAGCCATAATACCTGCCTCCACACCAACTCTAATCTCATTAACCACTCCTGAAGCTCGGTCTCTGGGTCGAGAGGTCAGTGTGTTTAAAGCTATAGAGCGCAGTTTCTATCGCCCCCATGAGGAATTCTAAATAATGAAAACACCACTGTGGTTGCATCCACATGACACAAGCCTTCCGTAATCACAGCCAAACCCCTCCCCCATGCAGTTGCTAGTAGCCAAGGAGGACACAGAGGATTAAAAAACCATAACGGACTCTTCAGAACTGGTTATATTGCACAAGGTTGCTGGACAAAAATAATTTCCAAACACACCCAAGCTGAGAAATAAAGAGAGAGTGTTGTGGAGCTGATAGTCTTAAAATGAATGAATGTAACGGGGTGTTCATCAATATAAAAATGATACGCACTAAAGCTTTAATTAAAGATAAAAAAAAATACGAGCTTCTGTTTCTTTCACCTCCATGATGTGATCTGACATGTCAGTCAGGGATAGAAACTGATGATATTGTACACTAATTTAGCAGGATACCTCAACCAGAGAAGATCAGCTCCAAAAGAAAGTCATTTTAAATTAAGTTGAGCTAAAACATCACAATCATTTTCATAAATTATTGTTTGTTCTATAAAAAGTAGTGAAAATTCCAAAACATGTGCTTGTTTTGTCTGAGTCTGAACAGTCAAAGCTCAAAGTTATTGAATTTACAATGAAAGAAAACAGTGAAAGGCCAAGACTTCTCACATTTGAGAAGCTGGAACCAGCAAATGTTTGGCCCATTTGCTTGATAAATGACTTTAACAGTCATCATAATAGTTTATTTTCTGACATCCGACTAATTGATTGATCAACTTATCATTTCAGCCCTAAAGCCATGTGTTTGTAGTAAAACAGTTAAAACAGACTGAGGGTTTGTTGTTCAGTTTAGCCCCGCTGCATAGAAAAAAAGACATCACACTGTGTAGTGACTGCTTATAGAAAATACTCATTAGATTCCAATAGTGACTGCTTTTCTAATTATTAACAACAAAATTGGCATTTTCCTGTAAATAAGTCAACATATCTACCCCTTACTCCAAATCAAAACAAAATCCCACAATAACAGCAACACCAAAAATAAAGCATGACACAAGGCCAACTTCAAATTGACTGCTTTCTACTCATAATAACTGCTGTGCACTAATGCAATGCTGCAGTCATGAGAGAACTTGTGTTTCACTTCAATATTAGTAATTTTATCTACAAATGCCTCGAGTTTATCAGATGAGAAGATCCCTGTGGTCTGTGTGCTCAGCAGCTCAAATTAAGTCAAATGAGCATTTGTTTGTGCACAGTCCTGCAGGGATATGGTGCAAATTCTGTTACGTTGCTGCTGAAACATGCCAAAGGCTGTTAAGATGAAACCATTTCAGGAATGGCTCCTCTGATGCAAAGACTTTTACATGTCATTTGTCAGAGGTATTTTTGAAAGTGGTGTGAATTCTACTTCTTTGGCAGTGCTGGTGACCATGTGTTGAACTAGAGCAGATGATTGAGAGATAGTAAAGATGCTTCCAAACAAGTTCAAAAAGATGAACAGCTGGCGATATGTTGTTGGTTTGCAGCTCTGTGGTGTAAAAACATATTCTTCTTGTGCAATTTGTTTTTTATGTAAACAGCAGATAAAGTTCAAACTGAAGTCTTCCCTTTTTCTAAACTTCCTAAAACTTGTAATGCACCACCACATCTCACCCGTCCTCTGTGTCTTCTTATCCTGCAGATGCCCAGGTACAGGACTTCCTGTTACATTCACAGAGTGACATGAGCAACACCAGCCAGGGAATGTGGCTGCAGCAGACCTGCACATTATTCGTCCAGAGCGGCGTCCAGCTCTTGACAGAGTTTACTCAGCATGCAGCAGCCTGGGCCAACACCAGCATTGTCCGAGCCAACTTCAGCCAGCCCAACCATGATCGCGGCAAGCTGGAGCGAGGTGGACACAACCAAGGTAAGCAAGACAGCTTAATAAAACAGTCAGAGTGCCATTATTACCATTTTCATAGTGAGAATGAATAAAATTTGTGCGTGTAATATGAAAGGGATTGCTTTTAGTGAACCCACAAAGAATTATGATCAGCTCTGCAGATCCATGGAGCCTTTTAGCCTCTTCTAGCTGCTACTGTTTGGTTCAGCCTCCACGCTCTTGTGAACCTTGTTCCAGCGGCTGTTTGCGTCTGTTTGCTGCAAACAAGCTCTAATGAACCCACTGTACGCTAACTGCCCAGCACCAAACAGCAGGCAGACAAAGTTAGCGATGAGCTGGTGAACATGGTGGAGCAAATGGAGTCTAGTCCAGAGCTAAAAGGAGACTTTAGTGTAATGATAATGTGGCTCTGTTTCTGGTGGATGTGTAAATAGGAAACGGTTTCCCAACATGTCAGCCAAAACAACTTGTGATAATGTGTCACCTTGTTGTGGGATTTCTTTGCCTTTCTAGTGACCAAGAAACTTGATGAATGCAGCATTATCTTTTCTAATTCTAATTCTTGAAGCAGTGGCTTTAAACTGCTTTAGCTTGTGGCCCATCCAAGGAATTTTTTAGCTTTAAAGATAGTATTTTATATTAGATGTAATATTCACTGAAAAAGTATGATTAGAAAAAAATCTGTTAAAGTGCAATAAGGAGAAGATAGACATGTGTGTAGAGGAAATAAAGTTTTTCTCCAGTTTTCTTATCCTGGTAAACATATTGTGACCCTGTCTATGTTGTGAAATAGTGCCCAAGATGTTTTAGGATCGTTTTTTTAATTTAAAGTATACCCCCCAAACCTTTATTGGGTATAGTTACAAATCATTTTCTTCTGTTCATTCATCAGACCACATTTGCCAATAGTCTGGAGACGGCTGACTTCTAAGAGATGAGTTGCACACGACATACCTTTAACTTTGCCCTTCCCTTGTTACCTTCGCAGATGAGACGTGGCCCCTCCAGGCAGGAAGCAGCAGCGGGGAGCTGTCGGGCTCAGGCGAGGCCCAGACAGAGGCCCTGTGGTGGGGACACCGCCTGCAAATGGCCCTGGTCAACACGGTGGCCTTCAGGGGCGTCTGGCAGAAACAGTTCCAGTTCACCAACACCCAAAACCTGCCATTTATCCTCTCTGATGGGAGTGCCATCAAGGTGCCCATGATGTATCAGGCTACAGAGGTCAGCTTTGGTAAGAGACACCATCCATCCATCTATCCATCGAAAAGCAAAGAACTAATTCCTTCTTCTCTTTTGTCAATAATTTAACATCAACTGTAATAAACCCATCATCCAGTAAAGTGAATGTCCAGTATATAATAATATACAATATCCGTTTTGTTCATAGTTTTGCTAGAATTTGTTTCATTTCATTTTAACTGTCATATCTTGGATTGACTAATCAAAAAATAATCACCAAATCAATCAATGGAAATAGTGAGATGTTACTCACCTGAACTTGTTGCTGTCCCTGGCAGGTCAGTTCAGGACAGCATCAGATCAGCGTTACACCGTGTTGGAGCTGCCGTACCTGGGCCGCTCCCTGAGCCTGCAGGTGGTCCTGGCCAGCGAGAGGAAGACGCCGCTGTCCTCCCTCGAGTCCCAGCTCACCGCTCGCCAGGTCGCCTCCTGGGACACCGGCCTGCGCAGAACCAAAATGGACATCTTCCTACCCAGGTTTCTACCCATGGCCCCTGCTACAGATGCTTTTTAGACTTGGTTGATCATAGTTATCAGACGTACAGACAATTTGTTGTCTGGTGTTCACAGGTTCAGAATGCAGAACAAGTTCAATCTGAGGTCAGCGCTTCCGGCCATGGGCATCAGTGATGCCTTTAACCCGACAGCAGCTGATTTCACTGGAATATCAGGTCAATACATATCAACGATGCATTAAAACTGTTGATTTTTATTACAGTGATTTATCAGGCATTCACAGAATACGCTTCCGTAAGCTCCAGTTGTTTGTGCTTTAAAGGTACCCCAGATAACCAGCAGTATAACGTACCATAAGCTGAAGGCCACACAAAGATTACTGTTGCTCTGCTGGCAGCTGACAGTTTGTTTCTTCCAACAGTGGAGGAGAGTCTTTATGTGTCTGATGCCTTCCATCAAGTGAGAATAGAAGTCACAGAAGATGGGACAAAGGCAGCTGCTGCTACAGGTGAGAGATGACCCTGCAAAATAATAATATGATCCATAGATATGTCATTTAACATGATTATACTTGCCTGCAGCCATTTCTTTTAACAGAATAGTAAAATAATGTTGTAACTTTGCAGCTATGGTGCTACTCAAACGATCCCGTGCACCTGTTTTCAAGGCAGACCGGCCATTCCTATTTCTGCTACGACAGATTAACACAGGTATGTATTTTACCGCCACTCCAGTCTGCTTAACTGAACAACTGAGTAGTTTTGCACAATTTAACTCCTTATGACCAATCACATACAGTTTACATCATTATTAGATGTTTTGCAAAGCATGCTGTAGGGTTTTTTTCTACTGTTACGGACAGCCACAGGTCCTAATTTGTGTCAAATACCATTTCTGAACCATTTTTAAAGGTTTATGAGTTTACATTAATCTTATGTTTGACAGCAATGTACACAGACTTGATTCAGTGTGATTAGTTAATTACACAACTGAAACAAGTCAGCTGCTATAACATACAGAAACCAACAGCTGCCCGGAAAGTAGAAATGAATGGGCTAAATGCAACATTTAGTGCAACAATTTTCACCGTCTTATTTCTATGAACACAAACGGATGCCTTCTTTCGTGCTACAATCACAAATACTCTCCACATAGTGTCTTTTAGAAATCCAATTTAAAAAAAAAAACACTGGTATGATCCTTTACCGTGAAAAAAAACATCTTACCGAACTGTTTTTCATTCCATTTCAGGATCCATCTTGTTCATGGGCCGAGTGATGAACCCAATAGACCAAGCACCCTAGGCTCATATACCTAAACACCTCTCAAACACAATCCTACCCTGACCCCCATTCACTACTGGTATTTATTTGTGGACCAACGGGAGGGTCCATGGACACTTCAGGAAGAGGGACACTATTTTTGTACATGTCTGTAAATAAAATTTTAATACATGTTTTTAAGCTAAGAGTGTTTGGGTCCTTTCTTCCATTCCATTAAAAAAAAAAACTCCACTTTTTTGTCTGATGCAGTGTCACTAAATCCACCATCAAACGTGGACAAAAACACGTAGAGTCACATCTTTACAGAACACTTTATTTACATGGCCCTTCACAGTGTAAAATAGAAACTTTATTCATGGAAATACTTACAAAATGGCCATTTTCCACTGAACATTCTCTTTAAATAGTACTCTAGGGTTATTTACATCTTTACAGTGTATTCAAAATACTCTTTTGGTAGCGGCCTCTTCACAAACAAAGACAAGTATGGCAGATTTTGGTCCCTGTCCAAGGAGGGAGGGAACAGAAGAGGGCTGCCCCCTGAATCAGAAATCAACTCTTGACCTCCAGACCTTACTACAAATTATTTGTGTATATTTGAGAAAATTGAACCGGCCTGACCAAAAAAAAGCATTGTTGAATTTTGCAACAAAAAGGTAGTATTTCTTTTAAATTACATTAAATAAACATTCTCAAATTTACACAAGTGCATTCACGGTTAAGTGACAAGAAGTTGGTTTGAGATTCATGGCAGGGAGGAGTTTTGGGGACTGGTTCATTATTTGGCAGCGACCAGCATATGTTGGGACAAGCTGGCATCCAAGACCTTAGTTCAACAACACTCCAGGGGACAACAGTTAGTGTTTCAGGCTAAAATTAAGATAAGCTAGAAATGGAGGGGGGGGGGGGGGGGGGGGGGGGGGGTAGCTCCAACAAATCTTATTGCTGATTATGATGCGTAAGTGTTAGTTCCTGAGCTTTTTGTCCCTGTAATACATCTGTAACCAATGATGTTGCATCATTCAAAATTATTTTAACTTTGTGTTGATCTCTCAGAAAACCTGTATTGCAAAAAGACACTTTTTTTTTTTTAAGTGTAACATTTCCAGACGTAAAACTGTGGATCAGTTTTGTCAAAATTATTCATTCTGGAGTTACTACTCAATATTAATCGTCAGTCTGGTGGGTAAACCACAAGTTGAAAAATTCATTACTTGAGCCAGGTCATAGTTGGCATAAGAGTGCTTCAGTTAGTGGAGTGTAAGGTAATTCCAACAGTCAAGCAGAACAACAAACTCATCATCCCACAAAACAAACAGTAGAAGAACTAAGAAGAACGGAAAAGAATATGAATGTAAGGGAAGAAAAGTGTTTCATAGGCATCTCCACTGGATCCTGTTTGACCCTGAGTTACCAACACACAACCTGAACCCTTCTACACTGTCGCTCCGTTACATCATCATCATAAATAAAACATGACTGAACATAACATTCAGGTGCAGGCTGCTATCTGTTGTTCAGAGAAGTCCTGGACTCCCTCATTCTATCCACCTCGTCCTCAGAGATTTTTCCCTTTGTCTTTTAAAAAGAAGAAAATCTAAATTGGAGGAGGAGAATAAGCGAAGGGGGGGGGACGCCTCAGGGCGGGTTGACAGATCAGAAAACAGCCATGCTCAAATGTTCTACAGGCCAAAAAAATGGGTAGACAAACACTTCACCTGTGGCAATATAATGCTTCCTCACTCCTGCTTTTGGATATCTGAAAACTTGCATCATCCAGGGTCAACACTGACTTTAGTTTAAACTGTGTGCAAATCAACGCAACCATCAATAATGTTGAGAGTCCACTGAAGAGGTGACAGTTTGAGAGCAAGATGCTGTACTGTCTCGTCTCTGCGGGCACCCAGTACGGGTGGGGGTGGTGTGGGGTTTCAGAAGGATGTGAGGCGTTGTCAGGTTCATTTTCATTAAGTTAAGTTTAGGAATGAGCCGGTCTCAGAGGTTGTCCACGTGGTTCATGTTATTGGATCTGTTGTGGATCTCTTCGAGGAAGTTTTCCAGTTGTTCAATGAGAACACGCTTCTTGAACCTAAAGCAAGGAACAAACGATAAAACCAAAAGTTTGTTTTCTGTAGCCAGTAAGTCCATTAAACTTCACACTTTCTCATGTCAGGAACAGGATGCTGCTGCTGATCACAGCTCTAGGATATAGAATTGGTAAAGGGCGGGCATAAGCAAAGATAGTTAAGCGATACAGGATCTACAAGTGAAATACAGGCGATGTGCTTCTTAAACACGTCTCCAAATGGTTCCATTCCAGCTTATTTAAGACAGCAGTGTAATACCAGTAATGCTGTGACATCAGAGGAGGGTATAACTCTGTACCTGGCCGCCTCTTTGATGATGTTTTGGAGAAAAATGAGTCGGGTGTCCAGAGTGCCCTGGATCTGCTTTAGGAGGAGGAAGATCTTCTCATAGTCTGAAAGAGAAGGTGAATGAGGAATAATTGCTCAATTATTGCTGTGTTTTCTCTGACAGCAGAAGTCCTTAAGTAAAGCTGGGTGTTAAACCTCAATAGGTTTTGTATACTGACCGCATTCTCCATAACATAACAAGTGTCAATAACTGTCAACTACCAGGTCTTCTTTACTTACTCTTTAGTCAGTTATTTGATAATTTAAACTATAGTTCTGCCAATTCTTTCTTTAATTCAGGCATAGGTCTTTAAATGGCTGATTATGTTAAGGCAATATGTAACATTTGTCTTCTTTTGTTAAATAAAAGTTAGTGGAGTTTTGAAGAAACAGGGTTTTGAAGAAATAATATGTTTATCTATCAAATATCGCACACACACACACACACACACACACACACACACACACACACACCACACACACACACACACACACACACACACACACACACACACACACACACACACACACACACACACACACACACACACACACACACCACACACACACACACACACACACACACACACACACACACACACACACACACACACACACACACACACACACACACACACACACCAATCTTGACCCAGCAGTAGTAGACCATGTTTTGCTACGTACGTCGACCAGGTTTCCTGATCTCCCTCGTGATGAGCGTCCTCAGCTCGTTGTTGACCTTTGAAGTCTCGATGTGGATGTGCTTCTTCAGCGCTGCAGGTGTCAGGTAGCGAGGTGGCTGGTCCTCCACCAGCACCATCTCTGCTCCTCCCTCGCTGCCCGGCGGTAGCTCGCCTGCCTGGGGTTGCCCGATTTCCTCTTCGTCCTCCTCCTCCTCCTCCTCATCGTCCCCGTGCCCTTGCCGGAGGTCCTCTAGTTCAGCGGCCGTGTGGTACTCCTGGTGGTTGCTAGGCTCCGAGGGTTGATCCAGCTCAGAGTCTGAGCTCTCATCTGAATTGTAGTGGTTCTGATTCAGGTGGTTGATGATCAGGTCCGGTTCAGCTGCACTGTCATTCATGTCCATGTCTGCAGGTTCAGAGATTTAAAAAAAAAAAAAAAACACTTGTTTATTTGGTTGAGCACTGAATTACGATCGACTTTGACTGACATGAGACTGACATTTTTGTTGCTTTTTCAGGCATTTCTGTATCATTTGTGCTAAGTCAAATACATTGAAGAGTTAGATTGCATAGTTAGAAAGACATGTAATTGTACCTGTTGGCCGAGGGCTGGCAGGTGGTGTTACTGGAGGGGTGTAGGCTTTTCCTAGACGCAGCAGAGGCGACATGCAGCGACGTCTCTTGGGCCCTCCGCCAGTCATGTTGCTGCTGTCGCCTGGTCTCTTACCCTTGTTCTGAGGGCTGGTCACAAACTCATCTGCCTCGTCGATCATCATGCCCTGAGAGGGGAGTGAGGAAGGTGCTCAATTTACATTTTTCTAAATTAACAATTTTTGTCTGCTACTCATGAAAGAGGACCAGGGTTGTCATATATATCAGGGCCGATATGTTACCTTCTTGTCTAATTTGAAGGGGTTGCCAAATGTGTGGAGACGTTTGGGCTGTTCAGGGTCTGCGTCTCGAAGAGGCTGAGGAGCAGCTTTGAGGAAGTCTTGATAGTTGCCCATTTGGGCTATTGGCACGCTGTGGAGCTGGTCTGGACAGGAACACACACAACACACACACACACACACACACACCACACACACACACACACACCACACACACACACACACACACACACACACACACACACACACACACACACACACACACACACACACACACACACACACACACAACACACACACACACACACACACACACACACACACACACACACACACACACACACACACACACACACACACACACACACACACACACACACACACACACACACACACCACACACACGAGCTGTCAGTCTTTCTCTTTAATACCATTAGAATTTCATTTGTTTAAAATAGTTGAATATTCAAATATGTAATGCTCATTTGCAGCCTGCTATAAATATGTACTACACTACTCAGACTTATGCATTGTCAATGCCACTATGAGCATGCGGTTGTTGTTACACATTCTGTCAAGTAGAGGGACTTCTAACGTTAGCCTGGCCTTGAGGGGGATCTAAGTCATGGCGCATTGCATTTCTGGCCGCTCTCTGTTTACATTATTTTCCACCATGCACACAGTGACAAACACAAATTAGCGGACAACTCTGTAATGAAACATTATCTAACAAGTGGATACAAGCAGCTCTGTTGTAAAGGCTAACGTTGCTCGGTTAGCACAATGACATCATGTCAGAAAGCACAGCCTAAACGATTTGTCATAATCTAAGTAAAAATAGTGTTAGCCACGATGCTAACGGCATTGATAACTAAGGCAATCGTGCTGTCACTACTAATTTAGTGGTTTAAAAGCAACCCGTTTCTTGCAGATTGTGATGTTACTGAGAATACAGCGGTTAGGTTATATGGTAATATGAAGTCAATGCTAACTCTGACAGCTGTAGGGCAGCTAACATTAATTTTAGCCGTCTCCAGGAAGCTCCCAGCTAAGTTAAGAAACCAGAACGAGCAAACTATTGATAACATAAGCATTTTGGCTCGGGGGATGACAATTTTAAAGTCATGTTAAACTATTTCCATTCCTGCTTCCGATTTCCAGCCGCAGCCTGTCACTCCCCCCTGTACTAGCGTTACTCTGTGTGTAACGTTAGCTCACAATGCCACAATTGTGTTTCTCACTCCACTAACTTATTGTTCATCAGACATGACATAAGAGGAAGATTAGCTAATGTTAACCAACCTATTAATCTAAAAAAGAAGAAAAAAAAAATCCCATTTGAATAGTAATTTCAGCATTCGAATAGTATTGATTTTTTTACTTTTCAAATTATATTCAATTTTCGAAATTTTTTTCAACAGCCCTAACACACATAATTGTGCATTTTTTGCTCCTAAGTCAATGGTTGATGTTTTCACCATAACATCAGTTTTGGGTGTGGTTACAGGAATACCAGTGCACAATTATGACCAAACCCAACAGTGGGTGTGAGAAAAAAGTTTTTCCACAGTGACTTACCTGAGTCCTGCCCTCTGAGAGTACAGACGCTAGTGTTGAGCAGGTTCCTCCTCATTCGGCTGAGCTGATCCAGCAGATGGCTGCGGGGGATGTCGTAGGGATTTCTAAAGCTCTGCGGCTTCAGGCCCTGATGAGGACATAACACAGAGGGCATTCTAAAGACAGCGATGTGAGTTTAAATTGGGCTAGGAAATATGGTCGTTTCTCATGAAATACTGTTGCACTTTGGCTATAACAGAGAGGATATACAGTGGATACTGTCTGAAAGAGATGAGCATTCTTCAAATGACAAAGCCCTCAAGCAAGCAACCAAACACACTTAATCTCAATAAACGCCTCAAGGAAGATTGTTGGCTGGAAAACCAGGAAGGCAGAGAAAGTCGAAGTAGAAGGTGAATGAGTAAGACTTTAGCAAGGAACAAGACTATCACAACTGTTGGAGTAATGCAGTTCAGTATACAAGAGTAAAAGAAAATGTTGAGTGTAACCATGACTGAATAACTCTTGCTTATAGAATCCGTTTATCTTTAGAACAGCGTTGATTTTAACATGAATAATGATCCAATGTTACCTTGTTGAGCAGTGCCAGCTGGAAGCCCTGAAACTCTTTGGGGTTGAGCTCTAAGGGCAGAGTCGGACCCTCCCCAGAGAGACTCTGCAGCTGCTGGATGAAGTCCCTGCGCTGGGCCAGAGAAATACCTCCACCTCGCCAACGCACCTTGATGCCGGCCTCGGGTGGCTGTTTCTTACCAATCAAGGCAATCAGGCGGTCATACTCAATTTTTGACTGGAAATGTAAGCAAATAAGTAATATGACTAGATGCATTTGGAAAACAGTCACATGCAGTCTCTTACTTAATGTATAAACAATTCAAAAATATGTACACTAGGATTGAGTATCATTTTTTGATACAAGGGTCAATATGTTTTTGAATTTTTTGGCACCCACATCAAAAGTTAATGTTTTCCTTACTTTATATTTGCTTCTATACAATTAACTATAAAATTAAGCATACTATTAACAAACACTTTATCTATTCAAAAGAATAAGTAACCAAGAATAAAAATCTCACCATGCATTTTGTTACTTGACGGTTTCAAACACTTCTTTGTCTGATATTGTCAATTTACTTAAAGGTTTACTCAAATAGGAGTAAAAAATGCCTTTGGGGACAATTTTTAGCTTTGGATTTGTGTGCTGGTAAGTGATTATGGCAGCAGGACAGTGGATGTGAGACTGACTACAATAAGAAATAATAAGGTGCATTAGGCTAACATACAGACAGCAGATAGACACTGATTTTTCGTGATACTCTTGTGCCCAAAGGTAGCAAGACAAAACATCCCAACTTCTTACCTGTTGGCTGAGCTTCTTCAGGTAGGAGACAACGCTGTAGCTCAGCCCATACTCCATGTTGTCAGCCAGCAGGTTTGGTGCTCCCATGATTCTCAGAGCCTTCCTCAGGGACTGTGGGAAGAAGAATAACAATAAGACCAATGCATATCTTTCATGGTTTTCCTATTTGGCACAAATAATTTAAAAAAAAAAAAAAAACGTAGAGACGCAGAATGATGAGCTCAAGTCCACTGACCCCGATGTAATACGGAGGCATGGTCTTCAGGTAGTTCTCAAAGGACTGCCGCCATTTGATGGTAGGCTTGAACTTGTGCACTTTGATCAAGTCGTCTGCCAGAAAGAAAACAAATTTAGACTAAAGAATTACATTCATATGAACTGTATAAAAAGTAAGAAATTTTACATTTCTTACTTTCCAGGGATTCATTTTATTTTCTAAAGCTTGTGCCAAATAACAATGAATTTAATGATTTAACGATAATGACCCTCTTACTATAATGGCAGAGGAATGCATGACACAAAACACAAGCACTAAAGACTGGTCCTATATCTACTGCCCTCTAAATGACAATTAACGAGATAGTACAAGAAAGAAATTATGTCACAGGAGCACACAATGACAGTAAAAATGAGGGAAGAATGACAAATGTGACATGGACCCGCCAGTCTTACCCAGAAGTGGCAGAAGCACGGGGTAATTGTAGGGCATCACAAACAGGTTGACACAGTTGAGAGCTGTGCTGGCCTTTAAGTAGCCAAAGGGTTGGCCCAGGTCACTGTATTTGGCACTGTTACACACAAACACCTAAAGACAACAAGGAAATCAGTCAACGTGTGGTGACATTAGATCTCTTCAACCAGCAAACACAAACATATGACATGCAGACGGTTGTTTTTGTAAACTGTCTCAATAAGCTGCTGGTTCACTGCAATAGGACCCTGAACGTGATCTGTAGCCTGAGCCATGTCCATGCACCTACTGCTAAAAAGTATGAACTATCTCTACCTCTTTAAAAAGAAGACTGCACTCTAATCACCCACTTTTGAAGCTAATGTTTTCACCTCAACTAACCTCTGGCTAAGTAGAACACTTTTCTTTTTTTTTCTCGAATTTATTACTGTAAAAATTAAGTACCGTACACGTTTCCATTAATGTATTTAACAACCTTCATTTGTAGAGGGCGGACAAAAACAAGTCAAGTAAATGTTTACAGACTGGTCAGCGGCCCCCTGAGGATGTACAGCAAGAAACAAACGAGTGGGATGAATAAAAAATAGAGCGACAGCTAGTAAAAGGATAGAAAAACACAAGATTCACTTGATTGTCCCACATTGTAGAAACGTTGGTTTGGGCCTTCACCCATGATGCATCCATAGAACACATTCCACACACATAAAAGATGAGGTTAAAGCTGCCACAGGAAACAATTACTATTTCCGAGGACATACTAATAGAACACACACTGATGCCAAAATAGATGGAAAAAAAAGAAACCTATAAAAAGGTAAGTAGACTACAGGGATAGAAACCTTTAGTCTTCCATGCAGTCTGCATGAGTCGGACTTCCGCTGCACAGAGGGGTTACCAAACCAAGCGGTGCTGCCGTATTTTATTAGGCTCTCAAAGACCGCCTGATAAAAGACTACCGTGAACTTCTTCTGATCAACACCATGAACCCCGAGTCGCAAGAAGTGCAAATGTTGTCGTCTGCTACAAAGACCCTAAATGTTCGCAGAAAAGTTTGGTCTGAGGATGGCAGCAGAGGACACGCCATGCTACCTAAATCATAAGGTTTTATTCTCTTAGAATTACAATATTTTGAGTTAACAACAAAAAACATCTGGATGTTAGATGCTGATATTTAGCGCTTTTGTTTGTTTATATGTTGGTGCAGAGACATGGAACGTGCTAACTAGTGCTGTCAGTTAAAAGCGTTATTAAGGGCGTTAACGCAAACCCTTTTTAACGGCGTCAATTTTTGTATAGAAAGATTAACGTTATTTTTGGCCTAGCAAACTTTGTCGTTTTTTTTCACATGCTGTTGTAACAACTAGTAACATTAGAAAAACTACAACACCACACCAGATCTAGCTAGACCGGAAACAAAACAACAGGCGCGCCGTGCACACTTGTTTGGGCTTGCGAGCCGGCCAAAGAGTAGTAACGTTACGTTTTGAATGGATGGCGAGCGTGAGACGCCGAAATGAAAGCCAATGAGATTCTGAATGGAAAGTTTACTTTTTTTAAGTCGCCAAATGGTTCCACTGACAAGACCAAAGTGATCTGTGTGTTTTGTCGTTGTGAACTGAGCTATCACCGCAACACGTCCAGTCTAAAATACCACTGGATGGCCAAGCACACAGCTGATGCCAATTCTCCGCCCCCTCGTCAAAGTATTTTTGTTACCATTTTAATAATAGTGTTACATTTTTGAGAGATTATTTTCTACAGGTGAGAATGTTACGTATGAAATTGAACACTACAGTAGGCTATATGCCAGTGTTTGTTTTCAATAAAAAAAAAACATTTGCACAAAGCAAACCGATCCACTTTACCACGTTGAAAAGAGCATTAAAATGAGAAAAAATAAATCAAGGGACATTTAGAATAGATTAAAAAAAAAAAGTTAGGACATGACATTATTATGACATTGTTATGACATTAATGCGATTAAATATTCTTTAAGTCCTTTCCCACAAAGCGTTGGTTATTTTTCTTCTGCTATGGTTGTGATGGTGCTGTACCTGCCAGCAGGTGTGCGGGGACTTCCTCTCCAAAATGTACTGGGTGAGAGGCGAAGGCTCCAGCTCATACTTGTCAAAGGGCACCTTGTCTATCACCATGGGCTCCGCGTCCAGACAGGAGAAACGAATGTGGGGGTGGGCTGAGCGGGGGGGCTGAGTGAGGCACAGAGGGAGAGGTGAACACTGTTAAAATACGGTTATATCACATTAACATTCTGACCTCTAAAATCGTCATGTACCCATAATAACAGATAAAAAATACTGTTATTGATCTCCCATCTGAACTCGGGATTATTGGTTTAATTCATTTTTTCTGATATTAAGAACATAAGATGTTAGAGGCATCGTTTTTGTGTTATAAATGATATTACTGTTCAGTTATGTTTCTGTTTTCATGTTATTTTATAGTATAAGAAAACACATGTTTTCACTGTTTATTTATAAAATTCGAGTAAATTCAAAATGAAAAGGCGAAAGACAAGAAACATACTCGATATTGCCAGATACATATCTGCTATATTGCGCTGCTCTCTGCCATTGCTTTATTTGTTCCATTGTGCAATATATTTGGGCAGTGAAATTCTTTCTTTCTTTACCTTCAATACTTCCCTTTTTGCATTATTATTGTAAGAACTGTCTGACTTTTTATGTTGAGTGCCACTGTGGACAAACAATATACTTTTGTATGTCTTTTTTCCTTATATATTGCATCTTCATTGTGAATTGAGTTTCTTTGGGACATAAATACTTAAATCCAATCTTTGAAAAAAAAAAATGAAAAAAAAAGAAAGTTGAATTAAAGAATCTTTGTAAGGTTTTACAGGACTTTAGAATTATTTCCCTGTTGCTCTAGGACCTAAGTGATGAATACAACTGTCAGTTACAGTATATAAAGATTTACTGTAAGTTGACAGTATATAGAGATATACTGTAAATGTAAAAAGGTACTATGAAAGATGCATGGTCAAACCATACATTTTTATGATTTGGTGATTTAGCTTTTTTGATTCTTCCACAAGTTTCTTACCAGCGTGGGGGAGTTCTGGTCCGGCCAGAAGGCCTCAGGGATGGGCCAGTGACCAATGGGGACACCGGTTTTGGGGTTGGGTCTTACGTAAATCAGCTTGTGACAACAATGCCAAGCTTGTGGACCGGACTTCACCACTTCAGCTGGAGCATCTGGACAGACAGTAACAGAGGAAGCTGATTTAACAGGTCAAACAACCAGCAGCCATTTAAGACAAAAAGGTGTTTGTGAGGTATGAAACACAACATGATGATAATTCGGATTAACTGTAACAGGATTAACTGTAACAGTGTGTGGGCACTTTAAATATTAAGTTGGGGCTTTAAACCATGACATCCCCCAGTTGCTTATGAACCACAGTAAAGAAAAGCTCAGGGGGGGGGGGGGGGATTAAAAAAACAGGGAGCGAGAGAGAGAAAAATGATTCTGTACTAATCAAACGGATGCAGTGCAGAAGTTGTGCGTCTCTTACCCTCTAAAGGAGGAGGGTCAGGCCCAGTCTTCTCAAAGTTTATAACCACTCCACTCTGGATTTTCTGCACCAGAGACTCTAGACACTGATTCAACATTCGCTGAGAGAACACGCTGTAGGAACGTCCTGCAACACAGACACATTAAAATTATGAATTAATGAAACCGGATTCCAATGGCTTTAAATGAGCAGTGTGTAGGATTTGGGGAATCTATTGACTACATTTTCACAAGTGCATATCACCTGAAACTAAGAATTTGTGTGTGCGTTATCTTAGAATGAGCCCTTCACATCTAGGGAGCAAGTATCTTTCCACAGAGCCCGACATGTTGCACTGCCATGTTCTACAGCAGCCCAGATAGGACAAACCAAACACCGTAGGTTCTACTAAGCAACCTCATTGCTAGATGCCACTAAATACTAAACAATGGTGCTTTAACTTACAATTGAAAAAGGTACTGAATCCACTTATGAAAGATGAATCCTTTCAACTCTGTTAATGAGTTTTATCTAACACTCTTAAGGCTGCACAAATTCCTTTTGGGCCACTAGGTCAGAGTGGAACAAGCTGAAAGAACAAAATTTTACATTCCATCAAATTTATGAGTTGTTTTAACGTTGGCATCAGAACACATCCATCAGACATTATCATTTACTAGATCATAGATCATGTCTGGTCACCAAATGAATTTAAGTCCAATATTCACATTTAGCTCCACCAACTCAAAAAAATGTCTGGCTCTTTAGCTGCTAGATGCTCCGCTCCAGTCCTCTTCACCTAGTCACTAACTTTGTCTCTCTAATGTTTGCTGCTAAGTGGGTAGAGTGCAGTAGGTTTATCCGAGCTTGTTAACAGGAAACAGCTGCCTACTGCTGCTGGAACAGGGTAAAAGCTGAATCACACACTAAATGAGCCATAAAAAACTAAACACTGAGCTATACAGTATACTGAAAGCTAAATGCTGAAAAGAGCCTGGAAGGCTCCATGAAGCTGAGGGAAACTACAAGAGATGGGTGATAATTATCTGTGGGTTTGTTACAACGAGCGACCACTTTTACATAACATGTAGTTAAACATAGTTTGGCTATTAATAAATATCTATAAAATCTAAAGTAAACTTGTGAAACTCAAGTTTTGAAAGACAGATTACATTTAGATTTTCCATTTAGTAGTCCTGGGCAAAATGTTTCAAGACTGATCTTTGCATTTGCATCATTTGCTTTTACTCAGTGAATATTTGTCCATTTGTATAAAATGTTACATGTAGACTATGGTGACTCATCAGAAATAGTACAGCATAGGCTACGTGATGTGTAAATGATTATTTTTGTGGGGAAAGAAGTATGTGATAGCTAATTGCTTGTGAAATGAAAAGAAGGTTCAAGGATATATTCTGGGAAGCACTTTGACTTCTTAAAAGAAAAATCAAATTGACGCAAAGTTAAATAAATGAAGGAAGATCAGTGCCAATATCCATCCCAATTATCTAGATAAAATAAGTGAATATAATAATAAAAATAATAACTCTGAATGTTCTGCATGTTGCTTTTCTTGTGAAGGAATAAAGATTTAAGACCTAAAGATTACAGAATCTGGATAGCTTACCAACTTAAAACCAGATCTAAAATGGTACCATCTTCCAGAAACCAAACCTAACCATGAATTTATCAACCACCTATTAAAATTACTAAATAATCCTGGTTAAAAGCGCATTATATTGAATGTCGAATACTCTTAGTTTAATTCAAAATCCAGCGCTGGACTACAGATACAGAACAAGTGCTCTCGACTTAACACTGTACTCAATTTCACGGGGCTCTATCAGTCCTTCACACTCACTACATGTTACCGGCATGCAAAGAGGTACATTTGCATGAAACGTAGCTCTCTTAAGCTCTGAATCTGCTTCAGTTTATTTGTCACAGCATCAGTCACAGGGCAGCAAAGGTTGCATGAGTAAAGACCGTGAATCAGACACACTGTCTTACAAAGCTACAACTGATTAGTCTTATTCAGCCTTCTGGCCATTTACTGCCTCAAACTTCACCTCTGATGACCTTGTTATGCACCCATTCACTCACTCATTTTCAATAGGCCGTGGCTTTGTGTCAGGTCTGCCATCAGCAGTAATGGACAGGCAGCATGCACTGTAGACTGTCACTGACAATGGAGCTGTGTCATGTTCTGCATTCAGCACCACTGACTGCTACACAGAGCTTTGGCGTGCTGTCTCTATCTCTGTCTCTCTATGTGTGTTAATCTTGACCTGCCATCAGCATCATTCTAGTCTGTTCCTCCTGCCAGCTGCTTCCAACACCAGGCAGCATGAGGACTGGAGACAGGAGGGACACAAGTCTACTATAAATGGATGTTATTTGAAACTGGTAGGTAGTAGGTACTGTAGGCAGCCACGGTTGGCCTGGATAGAAGTATTTTGATGTGTTGTGAGTAAGACAAAAGCATTTCCAATCCTGGACCATGAGGGAAAATCTGAACTTTCTAACCTTAAATCAACAATTGCTCCTGAAGAGTACTTGAGCAAAGCCCTGAACCCGTCCACAACAGCGATAGTACAACTGCTCAGTGGTTGAAACAAGAGCATACTGTGTTTGTATTGTGTTTTTTTTTTTTTTACCTTCCAATGAAAAACCTGTAAACACAAGTAACTCTGAATGTTGAGCAAGATGGTGCAGAGACAGAGCTCGGGGGTGTGTGCGAGTGAAAAACAGCTGCCAAGGCGAACTTTACTGGCCTCACAAAAATAAAACTTCCCTCTTAAAAAAAGCCAAAACAATAAAATAAAAAGTCCAGATTTATTGTTATTCTCCTTCTGTGTATTGATAGATGTGATTAATCAGCTGGTGTTAATAAATACTTTGAGCTTGTTGCAGTATGTTTCACTGGGCTGTGCTGTAGAAATGAGGTCACTCCCAAGAGGAACATGCCTACGATGTTTTTCCAAGAAATATTATAATGAATCCATTTAGAAATAATTGGCCATACTTGTAAATAACAACAAGTAACTTAAATATCCTGGTGTACACATGAACAAAGAATATTTGTTGATGTCTTTATAATAGCCAGCTGTTTGAGATGATTGAAGAAAGGTAAGAAAGACTATGTAGTAGAAGAGGTTATTTCAAAATGTATGGGCTAAATGCGAGATGATGTAAAGTTAATGTTATTTATACGCTTTCCAGACTTAACTGTAAAGCGCTTTAAATCATGAGAACATTACCATTCATCACACATTAGACACTGGCAGTACGTACAGGTTCCACTGCTCACTCAGATACGCATCTTCCATCCAATCCGCACCGGGCAACTCTGTGGTTCAGTGTCTTGCCCAAGACACTTCGACAAGATGCAGGCAGGATCGAACACCAACCTTCATTGGCATCAACGCTCTACCACTGAGCACAGCCGCCCGAGTCTGTTTATATTTATTAACCCTAACCCTATGCGGGTTAGGTTAGCTTGTCACAGACCGATTTAAGAAAGGATTGTTCAAATCAGTTGAGAGAAGTTGAGATATCATGTGGGCACCAGAAACACTGGATTCTACTGTTCCTATTATGCAACTCAATAGCATCTTTCATTAAACCTTCTCATCCCTCATCTTTCAAACTCCATTTCCCTAATTTACAACACGTCTTCAGTCAAATATTTGAAATCCAAAATCTAACTCAAAAGAACTCTTGATTCCTTTTCAGACTTGACAAAGCTGCTCTAGAGCTGCAGATATTATACTATGTAAGTACTTCCCATTTCAAGTAAACCCCCCTTCATGTGTAAAATCTCTGGTGTCCCTTTAAGCAATGCACTCTAGAAACACACATTATACATTAACCAAACAACACCAGCTTTTGCTCAGTCCGCCTACCTCCAGTGACCTCACACATTGGGGTGATTGGAGAATCGTCAGGGGGGACGCCACCGAGGGGTTCGGGCTCCACCGAAGCGTTACCAGGGATGCGCAGCACCAGAGCAAATAGACGCTGGTCCCAGCGGAAGGGCTCCTTGGTCAGTTCACTACCTGGCAGCGGGGTGGTCAGAGGCAGATGGAGCTGCACGATGGAGGAGCGAATGTTAACGACACAAAGACAAATGGATCATTACTAGAGACAAAGTGTTGGACAATATACAGTTCATACACCAAGAGACAGAAATATGTCAGAGATTTTGCTTTATACCAAGGTAGCTCTTTCTTTAATATCACATGTTGCTTTAGACTGAAATTGAAAATCAATCAACAGGAATTTTATGGGAATTAAATGCCTTAATTTAACAAATATTTAATTCCCGGCAATATCCACAAACACATATTCCCATTTGGTCATCTTATCTATAGACCTTTTTTTCAAACAAACTTGCAGAAAATGTACTAAATCCAGAAAATATTGCTATTACAATGTAAAAAAAGACATAAACTGTATAGTGTCACAGAATATTTAGTTCATATTGCCCTCCCAAAATCTGGGTTGGCATCAAGTATACAAAAGCATATCTGTAATTATACAACAAAGATGAACTAATTAACATTTAAGCAAACCCTGAATGCAAACTGTGCTATTGGTGCCATTATAAGATCTCATAGTGTTGATGCATTATCCCTTCATGGCAACAGGCTTTTATCCATCATACTGCTCCTCAAATACAGATTCTGATTTTCTCATAAATTATCTTTTCAGACATTTCTTAGGCAGCTCAGACTTTTAAATATAGCTAGAAGAGCCGCAATTAAAGTCAAAACTTCCCACCAAATGTCACTCTGTAACTTGTGCTTTCTGAACAAGCGAAAGCCTGGAATTATCACAGATGGCATAAATTAGACTGTGGCTGAAGAATCAAGGATTTCAATGGTATGTGATGGACCTCCACAAGTTTTGCTTCTTGCGCGAAGAAAATTGAATACGTGTCTTAATAGATTTGAGTCCTCTCTATCTCACAGGGAGTAGCTGCATAAATATTCTACAGGGATGACATGACAACTTGCAGATGGAGGCAGAAATAAATTAATAAGGCAGAATAAGTTACTGAGTCACTGGGAGGACAGCTGTTCTCTGACTAGCAGCTCTCAAAAGGAATCATCGTGTTCACACAGCCCTTTAAAGGCAACACTACATGCTCACACTACTGATCTTTGTACTTCTGTATCATAACTAGGGCTAAAACTACTTTGATAATCAATTAAACTACAAAGATTAAAACATATGTATATATTCATTGTTTAAGTCCAAGCAGAATTGTCCAAAGAAATTGATTGTTCCAGCTTTTCAAATGGGAAGAATTACATTTGTATTTTATGTTACGGTTGATCAGACAAAAACATTGGGCTCTGGGAAATTACGGTGGGCCTTTTTACAGTATTCTCTAACATTTTAAAGGCCGGGGAATTCATTGATTAGTCTTAATGTGACAATTTGCTGATTTGTTATATATATATATATATATATATATATATATATATTTATGTATGATTGTATGTGTTGTTGAATTGTTGTTACATAAAACAAGCAATTTCAATGTGTCACCTTGGGCTTTGGGGAGTTGTGAGGGGGTATTTTCTTTGACACTTTATAGATCCAATGGTTGAGAAAATTGGCAGTAGATTAACTGATAATGGAAAAATATCATTTGCCGTTGGCCCTACAAAAACATGACTTCAAAGCTAAAACTGACTAGCATTACAGTTTCTATCTTTCTTGTAATGTGATAATATTTAGTGATAGCTCACAGTAAGACCGGCAATATGCTGTGAGCGTACAATATGTCAGTTTTGCTTTATAAAGTTATGGGATGATTCTGACCTTAACTATTAAAAATGGTTTGTAATAGTAGTTGTCCTGTGAGTTTAATTTTAGCCTCCGTGGTGACAGATCATAGGGAAGGGTTGGATGAATGCTTGTGTTAAAGTGAACATTGTGTGATCAGACAGGCTCCTGAGTTGTCATCCAACTAAGCAGGAAGCACTCCTGATGTTGGCTGACCTCGTCTTGGACTCCACCGCTGCTGGTCAACTTGTTGCCGTCAGTGATTGTGATTATAATGGCGGGTTCGAGGAAAAAAGGATTTCTTCCCTGCAAAATAAAAAGGGAGACAAATTTACAATTAATACTTAACCAAATTGGCAGACAAACGCAATGACCAAAAAGAGCCAAGTGCATTTACAGAAAACAAAACACATTAGAGTTTAGCAGGTGTATATTTATTGCATTCTAAGGGATAAATGAGTGCTGCTAAAGTATCATTATATAGATAAGTTAAAGGGGATCTATGTTAAGTGAGTGGCTAGAAAGAGAACCTTAACTCAAGGGAATAATGCAGAGAAACAGTAAGAGTACAGTCTGTAGCTATATTTGTGCATCTATGACGAGTATTATGCCCCAATGGCGGTGTACATTACCTGAGGATGTATGTGAAATCTCATTTTTGCTAGACCTCACATAATATTTCATGACACCAGCACTTCACACACTGAAAAAGTGAAACTGGAGCAGCACTGCATTTATCACCCTGCGGGATCTCTACAGAAGAACTGAGTGAACAGTGTAAAACCTCAACGCAGTCCTGTCAGCAAACAGAACACTGGACCTCACTGCAGTCATACAGTTTTCATAAAGGCCATCCTGATCCGGCAGCTCTGTGATTATTAATGGATGCGGACCCACTCAGTTTGGACTCAACCTGTAGGCTGTGGTTTCTGCTAAATGATTGCTCTGTCCAGTTACACAAACAGCCCAAAGAAAACAGAGCAGAATACTACCAAGATCCACAGTACTGTAGGTCTCCATGACAACCTTTTTTTTTTTATTTTTTATTACCTCCTACCCCCAAATCCCATTATATTGAGCACTTTCTTAGCATGCTAATGAGTTGGTGATGAGGCTAACTTGCCAGACGATACGACGAGATGATATCATCTGTGTCACATCTGCTCACTTAGCTTTACTGTTGCTATGCAATTAAGTGTTGGTCATAAAAAGGCCAAATGCAGCTATTAAATTATTTTGGGACATAGAGCAACAGCCAGCTCTGCTCCTGTAATCTTGTCCACTACAGTCTGACAGGTCAGTGCATTACCACATGTAGAGCTGAAACGATAAGCAACAAGTCAACAGAAAAAAGCCACTCAGGAATTTCATAAATACTCAAATGTGAAGATTTGATTCTTTTCTTTGTCTTATGTACTGAATCAGTGAATAGATTTGGGGATATTTGTCAGACAAAACAAGCCATTGGATGACATTACATTGGGTTTTAGGAAATTGCGACCCAAATGGTTAAACAAGAAAATAATCAAGGAATAAATCAGTAACTGGAGCCCCAATCATCTGGAGCAGACTTCATAGATGGGTCGTCTATGCAGTCAGCTACAGTCCATCTGAAACAGCAGGATCAGCTGATCTGTTACCACGACGCCAGGCGGATGGCGAGCCGTTAAAGCTCTGTTTATCACCCGCGCTGACACGATGACTTCCAACCAAACATCACCGGTCATATCATTTCTTCACTATCCTCCTTTCCAGTCCTCTATTTCTTCTGATCATTCATTGCTCTCATAATGAAACTGTGATAAGTGTCATGATAACCGGCTGGCTGGCTCCCTTCCTACCTCCAAACCTGCCTTCATCTCCCAGGGGAGAGTCATCTCAGATGCCTGGCAACCTGGAGGGCTCTTTGTTACAGCAGAGAGAAGCACTCCAGGGCAATATCAACTCCCCCACAGCCTTACTCCCTTTTGTCTTCTCCCTCTCTAACTCTCTGCCCAACTGAACGTCTAACACCTTTAGCACTTACGAACACGAGAAAGAAAAATCAAAGTTGACTTTTTCTTAATGAATTCAATTGGAAAGAATAGTGGATGCTATTGAGTTATTACACGGGGCACTTCAAATACAAATTTCACAGAGAACTGTGAAGCTACCACATCACTCTGGCTTGATTTACAGCCGTTGAAGTAAATGTATCCAGAAAAACACATAAGACACAGAGAAGTGAGTAGAGTCATCAGAGCGCTAGTGAAACTTTTGACAATTTTGACTGCTTAGGGTTAGCTTTTAGATAAGTTTGCCCAAGTTCAAAAGGAAAACATATATAGGGTTTCCCCAATACTATTAGTGTAGTGAATTGGGTTTTGGACTGTTGTTGGACAAATTACTGATAATACAAATAATTGTTAGTTTCAGCCATTTAACATGGGCACTTTTTTTTGGAAGGACATAAGCTAAATACAATAGTTACATTGGATATGACGTCAAATTTAAAGTGAGAGCATCATTCATTTTGAAACTGGCCTGCAGTTCTGAAAAAGCATAGGAGGAGGTCATTAAATTATAAATACTGTTAAATCAACCTGTCAGAAGTCAGTGGTGACCAGAGCAATAAACAGTAACCTTGACCTCAGCGTGTGCCTTTGCGTTCACAGGAATGTGTCTGTGTCACAGTGTGTAGTCTGTGTCCTTAACACTTATGCCAGTGTGATAGCGTGGTCGGTATTTGAAATTCAAACTGCCTGAGAGTGTCTAACATACATTATGTATGCTGTATGTATGCATTACCCCGGATGGTAGGGATCTTCTGTGTGTTACTCAGGAAATGCTAGTAAGCATTCACTATTGCTCCTCTCGACTTACCTCCATACTGGAAATCAGTCGTCCAGGTTCTAGATCAACCCCAAGTGTACGGACTCACCTTGCAGTCAAACTGGATATGGGCTAAACTTTAAGCTTACAGTAGTAATGACTATTTTGGCAGAAAACTATAATCCATTTCAAGACACTGGACAGAACACAAGAAAACCTCACAGGGTGATGCGATACATCGAATGGAAGCTGTTATTTGTTGCTTTCAAATGAGACTAAAATCGGGATAGATCCACTCTGGTCACTTTGTATTACACTGTACTAAGTGGCACGATGAAAGAAGATTAGAGAAGTACTCTTTTCTAGCCTTACATTTTCTCTTTTCTAAACTGTAAAACACAATCTCTATCAATCATACTGCCTCTCTCGCACAGTTTTAATTTCAAAAACTACCTCCCCTTCCGCCCTTGGAAGTCTGACCACACAGAGACGTGATCGTCATTAGACGACAATTTCTGGAACTGGGCCAGTAACATTGAATCAGTTACAGACTTTATGAGCTCAAAGAGTATTTGTTTGCCATATTTAGGCCCAACTAAGTTTTAATGCCAGCTGTGAAGCTGAGCAACTCTGCAGTTCAGCTAGTGGAGAGATTTGTTTTAAATTCACAAGTTAAAAACTGAGTTTTGCAACACAATGGAAATAACATCTATGAACTATTTTCTTTATGCCTACCAAGTAAAACAGTATGCAGTCTGAATAAATAGTCAAGCAATAAATTACACCTTTATGAAGGTTTTAATGTTGAGTTGTTGTTGAAAACTTTCAGAAAGATGACGACTCTCCCGTTATGGTCCTTTCAGATGCTGTATTCTTACTTAGAGGGGTTTAAAAATGGTGTCCATCCCATTTATGTCAATGAGAGTAGACTAAATATTAGAAACATCTCTCATCATATTACATTATAATTCAAAAACAATTCCTTCTCGACCATTAAGTCGAAATAACACCTCTCTGAAACAGCTTCAACAAAACTGAACATTTTAACCTTATCCTGGCAGGATCTAAAGCAGATCTGTCATTTTAGAGTGTTTTAGTTTTAGCTAAATGTATCTACTAAAATAACTTGAGTGCAGCTCTATGCAGACTTGGCTGTTAATCCCTCTAAGGCTGTGACAGATCCTTAAATTTCAAATCCATCGTGAACTTCTAGGGTTCAAGTGTCAAAGCTAATTTAAAGTTCTAATCTCTGTACATCTAAAAATGTTAGCATGGAGCTATACATGGTTGAAAGCGCATGGAGGCAGTATTTAACACCAAAGGTCCACATATCAATGGTTACTAAGATTGTTGCTGTTATGTTTGGGTCATGAGCACATTACTGAAAGTGTGTGGGGTCACAGTGGTTGATGCTTGTAATACTGGGGATAGGAGAAGAGGAGTAGGGGGTGGGTGAAGGGGGTCTGTGGGGACATATAGCACCTTGTCATAACACTTTCATCAACGTGACTTCTTCTCTGCCTCTTCAGTGCTACATACCTGTCCATAGTTGTCTATCCCAGTCACTAATCTATTAAGATTGAGTAAATCAAAAGCGGTCCTCAAGGACTGGCCGATAGATGTGAGTCCGGCTGCTTGGAGGTTCCTCAGCTCTGTCATGAATATGGCATGGCTCTCTTTCCATCCAGCCTTGAAAAAAAATAAAAAATACAAAAAATGTAGGTTAATAACATGCACAAAAGGTATATAACTACACCACTGTTGTGCGCACCAGACAACTTCTGCAGAAGTGGAAGGTTAACTTTTATTTTACTATGATTCTGCACTGATGAACATAAATATTTAGGTTGCTTCTCCTCAATTTGCCCAAGCCAAAACATTTGACAGCACTACAGTTAAGATCCGTTTCTATCTGGCTACTGCTCCCGGTCTGCGATCACAAATTACAAAGTGGCCATGTGTGCTGGGACTAAAGTAGCAATTTGGTCTAAACAAGTAAAGTAAGATAGTTCCCCCCCCCCCGCCCCCCCATATCACCTCGCTGTATAAATAACACCCAGAGTTCCTTGCTTCTCACATTGAAACAAAATGTCGGCCATGTTGTTAAAAGGGATATGAAAGCTCCTCCTGAAGATTTTCTCTACACACAATTGATGTGGTGATCACAACGTGGTGGGGCGATGGAGGGACAGTCAATCTGCGCAATGCAAAGCTGGACATGACCCGAAAACAAACTCTACCTTTATCCCGAACGGAACGTCTTCAAAATTTACCAACATATACCGGTCCCCTCGGCTCGCCGGATCTCTCCCTCTGAGCTGTGGAAATAGTAGAGAATTATTTACGGTTACCGAGAGATCGGGTTTGACAGCCGAGCTTGCAACAGTACAATCCCGCTAGGGATCTCCCAATATCAATGTGTCCCGTGGTTACAGTACCTTCATAAAAGTCTCAACAGCGCCTTTTGCTATGTCCAGATAGGTAGTGCCCAGATGGGTGCGCTGGTTCATTGAAGCGGACGTGTCTATCAGAAAAAGTAAAACGGGCATTGTGATGGTAATGACACGTTCTGCATGGACTTGGTGTCAGTACAACCGGCCAAAACGCAAAAAGGTCTTTTGTTCTCCTGCCGCCTGTATCACCTCCCAGCTAGCTAGCTAGCTGGCTAACTGTCTCACACATTCTTTCAAAAAAGTGTAAGAATAGTGAGTATAGAAGCCCTTTTCGGGCCAACTAAACTACCAACCTCAGACCCTAGGGGCAGGTTATTGATTCACGAGGGATTTTGATAATTTTTACAATATTTTGTAAATATTCCTAAGTTTCATAGTAAAAAAGTTCCCCCTCATAGTGTATCCCTGCTTCTCCCTACACTGAATGCGCTGTGCCTTGTGCACTGGTTTTAACCAAAGCCTCGCGCTGGACCCCGCCTACCAAGCGGTCCATCATCGTCACGTGTAAAGATCCTCGCTCCTCATTGGCTGTCAGATGCCACTTATTACCATATCCAAATAAGGCCAAAGCTGATCCTCTCGTGCGCATGCTTGCTTGTCTGAGAGGCAGGAATGCAAGGAAAATGTTCTGTACATGCATTATGTGTTAAAGGACATAACACATGGAGCGACGCACTCTTTTCCGGAGCATTGCCGTGTTGTTTAACCACATTATTCAAGAATGAGCCGGTGTGTGTCCTGAGAGCTGTTTACATAGCCTAATCAACATTTACTATATGTGCACGGGCGTGGGCTAATGTGAAAGACAACACCTACTATAGAGAGACAATAGAAGAAATATATATATTTTAAAAAACAGTTAAATAATAACCAAGGAATGCACCAAGGGAACACAGAAAGTACTCGCTGGCACTATGGCACTTTTTGGTTTTTGCTTTTATGTGATGACCAAGACAGTCCTTTCTGCGAAACGATGTGAAGGAACTGGGTTTAGCCGAATAGTTGCTGCAAGGGATTGACATGCGCGCGCACGCACTCACACACACTCTGCAGCTCTATATGTGCAACAACCTCCATATTTGCTAAAAATAAGAAACGAAAACTGTATACCGGTAGTTCCGAAAATAGATTAAATTAGTGAGACTTAATAAAGTAGGCTAGGCTAGCATGCAGACTTCTGTTGTCCCATCAGTTTTGGCTTCATACATGTAGTTTTGTCTTATAATGTACGAATTATTTCAATTGATCGTCTACTAGGCCACGCATCATCCTGGCTGATTAGGTTCCCCTCTTAATGCCACATGTCACTCAGCCAGACGTTTGCGATTGTGCAATACTATTTAGGCCTACATGATTAGCTCTTTGGAAAATAATATCATCACTTCCGCAAAAATAAGCGGAAACCAACCGGTGGTTGGCGTTCGCAAAGAGGAGCAATGTCTGCCTGATTGACAGAGTTTATTGTAGCAGCACACACACACACACACACACACGCACGCACGCCCATACACACACACACACACACACACACACACACACTTTTCCGGTGTGTCACTAACATGTCTTTCAGAATAAAATTGTTAATGTGGCTGGTGTAATGTGATCTAGAGGGCAACATTGTGCACCAGATGTATTGCCAGTGTGAACCAACTGATTGTATGGTTTAGGCCTACACAGAAGTGAAAAGTAAAGTAACCAAGTAACACACTTTTACTCAAGTATTTAGTTTAAGTTAGGCTACAGGTAGGCCTATAACCTATATTTGAAGAATTAGGCTTCCCAACATCATTGAAAGTGGTACTCGCTCCACCTCCACCAGCTTCAACATTAAAATAATGCGTACTTGTTAATGCTTCAGTTGGCCTGATTTAAATATAAAATGTAGCCTAACAAAACCCTCTGAAACTGGTCTTTCTGTGAGTAAGCTAGAGCCTCTTTGACACAGCAAGTCATTTTTTGCTTATGCTTCTATATTGGAAATTTGTTTTCAATGTGCACTTGTTTTCTATGATATAATGGGTTACATGTTTCAAATGGGCTATGTTACAAATGCATCATCTGTTCCACTCTAAAAATTACAGTTATTACTGCGATTGTTGCTCCAAAAAACTTTGAGCCACGAAACATCCAAAGAGTTCAAGTTCAAAGTTTTTTCTACCAACATAGCTACTGTACTAGTTTTGGACCTTTATTCTGAAGTGCAGACAAACCATGACCGGAAATAGCTTTCGGCGTGTTTCACAACTCTTTGTAGAAAAAAACAAAAACAAAAAAACTCTTTGGAAACGCCTACAAGGAGGTAGGCTACTAAACGTGTTTTCATATAATGTGTCAAATTGTTGTGTTTGCTGATGTTAACACACAACACCTAAATATTTGTATGTTGTATAATAGGCCTAATAATTAGCTTGGATCAAAAACATTTCTAAAACATCCACGATTATCTGTGAGGGTTTTACTATAAAAGTCATAACCGGAAGTGGGATGTCTGTTGCCACAGAGAGTAGTGGTGGGCGATACTGCAAAATTTGGTATCGATCCGATACCAAATACATCTAGGGTCCGTATTGCCGATACCGATACCAATACGATACTCTTTACTTAAAAAAATACTTTTGTGTAGGGGAGAGCATTTCATTATTTCTGAGGTGAATGAATGATCAATTCTTTAGGCAATATTTTTTCATTAATGTATTGAAGTGCACAAAATGATTAGTTATTAGGCACTGTAGAATTAATACAGTGAGTCGCTGCTCCTCTGCGCGTTGTGTCAGTGAGTCACGTGACGACACAACAACGAATCACAGCAGAGGAGCAGGAGGGGGAGGAGGAGCAATGTGGGCCAAGATGTGAAAGCGGCGTTTGCTCAGGAAGGTGGAAGACACAAGCAAAGTATAGTGAACGTAGAGGAGAGATATCTAAATTAAAATATTGATTCAATTACAGTTGTATCGATCAAATACCAATACCAGCGTTGGCATCGATACTATCGATATTTAGATCGATCCGCCCACCCCTAACAGAGTTGATTTTCGGGATTGCCCATTCCAGTCGGTGAAATGTGTAAAGCTGCACCAGAAAAACGTAAAAGAGACTTAAGGTTGTTTCCCTTCAACATAAAAGCGGGCTGACATGAATCAGAATCAGATGTTAGGATACCAAGCAAGTTTACACTTGTAAGGAATTTGCCCTGGTGTAGTAGGCTACACACAGAAAACAATACACATATTTAAAAGGGAACAAACAATAAGCAAAGTGTTGTATGTCGTATAATTGATATAGGCCTGCAAATTGGGAACCACAACTATGCTACTAGGAACTAGGCTACAGTTTATCAGTCCCTGCTGACATTAGCTGTAAATCCCCCGTCAACACCTAAAACAGTAAAAGTGTAGTCCCACAGGGAAACAGCACAGTATGGAGTTCTTTTCATTCAATTCTCAAGTGGAAAGGTTAGTAAGATGTTTGAAAAAAGACACCTCAATCAATCAATCTATTTATTTGTCGCATTGTATAATTTACAATTGCATCTGTGTCTTCTGTTTGGATCAATAAAGCCTATATTGGTAACAACATGGCTGTTTGTTTCTATTTAGTGATGATGCAGTTACAAATGGTAAACAATAAGGGATTGTCACTTTCTAAATGTTAGTTAGATATCGATATAGTGTCAAGAGAACCTGATTTTTTATAATAGGTCATCAAGTCGGCTGTTATTCATTCATTTAACCTTTATCTATCCTTGAGAGATCATTGAGGGCCAATTCTCATTTGTAATGTCATTGAGTCAAAATACAAAGACAAAAACAAAACCACAACACAGAAAAGAAACAACAACGTCATGAGAAAAATATAAAGACAATACAACTTTAAAACCTTCTGAATTGGAATAAAAAATGCAGTGGGATGATAAGGATGCAAAAGAAAGTAACAATAACACCTAAACCAATTACAAGTAGAAGTTTGTAGGTTAAAATACAGATTTCTAAAATCCCCAAATGGCACAAGTGAGTTGATTTTAAGGAAGTGTTGAAATTTGTTCAAGGAGTGAGGTGCACTTAAGTTAAAAGGAGTTTTTCCGAGTTCAGACTATAAGCTCATGGAACGTGAACAACAGCCAATCAGCAGAGAGGTCCTGATTCCCTCTGAGTAACAGATAAGTTCTGTGTAGCCTAGTAGTTTACATAGGAGCTCTATAGCTGAATTAATGCCAGTGAGTATCACGTCTTTCTTGAAGAGAAGACCACCCAACACATTCACATAAAGTGCAATGATGTGAACTGTAGACATGACCGGTTATGAATCTCAAGGCAGAGGGATAGGCTAAGTCTAAAAATGTAAGAGTTGAAGAGGATGCCTGTCTAAATCACATCACCAGTCCAAGACTGACATGAAAACTGCCTCAACAACCTTTTTCCTACAAAACTTGTGAAAGATGCTTTTGTTTCTGTTGAAAAAGCCATCTTTTTAATTTTTCAACTCCTTGTAGCCAGAACAGTATAGGCTACTGTTAATGAAGTCATTAATAACAAAGGTGTCACAGGTTGCCTAGTAGGTCGTCTGCAATTCTGAACGTAAAAAGAATAATTTTCACAGTTTCCCATCACGTCTGCAGTTGTAGAAATGTTGATACGTATTTTGGTTTAGCTTTTAAGTCCAGACAACCTGCAGCCCTTTTCCATAAAGCAAGTGGTCCATTTGGTTCCTATCTTAAAAGACAAAGCAATTGTCACACTGGAGAAGGATTTTCCACAACCTGGTAACCTGAAAGTTTTCGTTGTGTTTTTGGAACTTTATCCATATGGGGACTTAAAGTCAGGATATCCCATCGACTGTTTCATCAATTGTCCCCCTGACCGCTTTTTTTTGTAACGTCTCTTGTGCTTGTGAATCCCCCAACTAAAAATAAAATTAAAACCCAAGTCACTTTAGTAAATGAATTCTTTACAATAAGGGTGTTTAATCAGAAAGGGGTATGATAGTTTAGTAATGGTGACATTATTTCTTTAAGATAGCTTCATACTTTGTTATTGCTCTAACCTGCTCAGATTTTGCCTTCTCAATGTTATTTTATCCCCCGGTGTTTTTTGATCAGCTGTGTTAGGTTATTTTTTGTGTTTTGTCTGGTGTTTTTTTCTGTAAAGCTCTTTGTAACCTAAGAAAAGTGCCATATAAATACAGTTTAGTATTCTTACTTTTTGTATTACCACAAAACTTCATTTTGTATGCCCACACTTGACCAGTCTGACGCTTTTATTTTGAAAATACGACAAAATGAAGCCAAAGTTTGACAGGAAGTCTTATTTTGGTATCATGTTTTACAGGAAATGGATGCTCGGTGTCTGTTGTCAGCTGACTGGCAGCAGTCACTACACTATGCTGCTTGTTGACAGCTAGCTAGCTAGCCAGCTAGCAGTTACTAGCCAAGGCTTTGCAGTCGGACCAGGGGTGGGTGGTGGTGGGGGGGTTATGTTTCACGGAGCCAGAACCGTAGACGGAGGTTTGGACACCACCAACTCATGGCTGCCGAAATTCAACCTCAACCCCAGGCTCGGAAGCCATGTCTACTCAGCAAAATCGAGGCTTTCCAGGACGTGGTGAGCACGGCGGTCATCATTCCCAAGGAAGACGGCGTCATCAGCGTGTCCGAGGACAGGTAACGTTATGCTGAGAGCTGGGCGGCGGCTATAGCTAAGGTCCACAAATCCCAATTTATAACCATCTCTGGCTCCCTCCTTCGACAGTGTCTCCGCTGATGTCGGTCATTGATTAAACTCCGCCTGGCTTAATCATTTCATATAGAAACAGTCCCACTCTTTACGAAGAAAACGTGCCCTAACGTTTCTATAAAAGTGATGTGCTGCGGAGCGCATTTCATTCATGTTAACCACAATGACGGTGTGCTCTTTAAAAAAAACAACAACAACTTAACGTTAATAAATTATAAACAATCTGATTTAGCTGTTGGTTATAGTAATTTTTAATAACGACTAACCTTAGCTTGTTAGATACCAATAATGAACACATTCAGAAAAAAACAGAAGCGCTCGCAGTTTGGGCTAAATTGATTTGTTTCACATGTTATGGCAATAAAAGCTAGTAAAACCGTTCAGTTTCTCAACCTTGGGGTTGGGGCCCTTAAAGAGGTCACTGTAGTTGAAACAAGAGCAGTGTCATTTCTCCCCTCGCTCTTTTAGTTTTACACTTGCCTGGGGCTGTGTGTGTTGTGAATTGAGATCTGCAAGTGCTTGAGGGTAGGTGTGATCCTTTACATGTTCAAAGGTTGTATGCCCTGTAAAGCCTGTGCTATCACAGTTTTTGCTTACATCTACGTTTTCTTTAATTACTTATATTTACTCAAACAGAATCAGGTATATTGCCAGATAAGGTTTTCACATTTTAAGACTTTGCCTTGGTATTTTGATGCAGTCACAACCAGTGTTGGGCAAGTCACTTCCAAAATGTAATTTTATTAGTGATTACTAGTTACTGTCATTTGAGAGTAATTAGTTATATTACAATATTGCTGTCTCAGAATGGCAAGGCTATACTTTTGCATTACGTTTGAGTTACTTTCACCAAAATAAAGTATGACTTGGCAGGTAGCTTGTGAATTTCACCACGGGGTCAACAAAGTCTCATCTTTATCCACTGTATAATATCATAATTTATTCATATTATTTTGTACTATCAATATGAATTTGCAAAGTAGCTAGAGCTATAAAATAAATAGTTAAGTAAGACGTACAATAGCCAATTTGACTCTGAATTGAAGTAGCCTAATAATAAGAAGGAGAAAATTAAGATGCTCAATTAAAAGCACCTTACAATTGACTGAAGGAGCCTACGGTGTAGTTTCTTTCCACAGCCGATAAATTGTAATGGTATTATTTGTAGCAAAACTAAACATTAATTCCCGTTATCTGTCAGTTGCTCGGGCACATTGCTGTCGGCACTCACAGGACACAGATGACCCGAGTCTACTGTCTCTGGTTTTGGCTTTGACCGTGGGAACAGTGATGGGATAGCTCGCTTCAACGCATCGTAAAAAAACTCCTGTAAATAATGGCCATGTTGCAGCTGTATCCGTCTCTGCAGCCATTTCAACCACCAAATCCAGCAACAAGAAATCACACTTGCAGACTTTTTTTTTCTGTGCCGAAGTGTTTCACGGCGTTGGTGAATTCTTAAAAAATCCAACGCCACTAAATGTCGGGTTAAAATACGTTGAAACTTGTATAACAGAGATTGTAACTGGTATAATATTACAGACATTTTATTTGTAATGCTTTAAATTACTGCGTTACAGCAAAAATGAATACATTACTGTAATTGCGTTTCTTTTTTAACGCCCACGGTAGCGCTCATCTCCCAGTGCTCTTGGGCAAGTGCTGAGGGTCATTGCAGAGGTCATCAGCACTGGGATTGCTTGCAGTAGACTCCAGAAACAAACAAGACAGAACATTGCCTTTGTTAAAGCTGGGGAGAAGCCACACCAGCGCCTGAATCAATCTGGGGGGCTGCTCGCAACAGCACGGGAAATTCCCAGAAAATTCCCAGAAAACATCGCAGTGACCACGTTTAGGCCAGACATTGTCCGTGTGTCAGAAATAACAAAGCAAGTGGTCTTGGTGGAGTTGACTGTTCCCTTGGAAGACCGGATGGAGGAGGCTTTTGAGAAGAAGAGGGCCAAGTACGAGGAGCTGGCAGGCAAATGTTGAAGCAAGGGGTGGAGGACCCAGTGCAATCCCATCGAGGTCAGGTGCAGAGGATTTGTCAACCAGTCACTCACACGCTTGGAGTGAAGAGACTGCACATCAGGAAAGCCATCAAGAACATCACAGCCACCAGGGAAAAGGCGTCAAGATGACTATGTGGATTAGGCAGGGCAATACGTGGACCATACAAGCTTCTCAGACACAAACCGGGGCCTTATCAACCCTGGTTGGGTCGCCACGGCGAGGGTGTATAATGTTGTGAGACCCGAAACACCCAATGAACCCAGGATACATCGCTGATAATGGGTCTGAGTTGTACTAGAGGTGTACGTACAAACCGTTACAGCAAAGGGAATGCATTAGGGGGTGGCGGTATCTCAGTCCGTAGGGAGTTGGGTTGGGAACCGGAGGGACGCTGGTTCAAGTCCTTCTACGGATTGTGGATTGGTAGCTGGAGAGATGCCATTTCACCCCCTGGGACTGCCAGGTGCTCTTGAGCAACGCACCGTACCCCCCTCCCCCAACCGTTCTGTGTGTGTGTGTGTGTGTGTGTGTGTGTGTGTGTGTGTGTGTGTGTGTGTGTGTGTGTGTGTGTGTGTTGTGTGTGTGTGTGTGTGTGTGTGTACCAAAGTGTAAATTTCCCCACAGGGAAACCAACTGTAACTGCGTTTCTTTTGTAGCGCCTAACTTCCATCTCTGGTCACAATAAACATAGTACATAAACATAGAAGAAACTATGGAATTTAAGATGTAAATATATCATAGTTTTCCCGGAACATTTCAGTATCCACTTGTAATGAAACCGTTTTTATGGGAAAATATGTCTTAAAAATGAACTAATTATATGGTATTACCTAGCGACTTCCGAGCTGGGAAAAGAAGGCTGTAAAGCTGGGGGTGTCCACACTGTTCATGCCAGAGGCCACATGGAGAACAACATGTAGTCCTGGCAAATGAACCTTTTTTTAAAAGACTATTTTACTGATTTAGTTTAAACTTGGATCTGTACTAAGATGATCTTTTCACTATTAGATTTCAATGGGTGCTGCTGGTGGAAACTTTGGAGAGTATCATCACATTGGATTTTACTAAGCTTTAACTGCACATTCTCCTGTATTCCTTTAGCAGAGAAAGCTTAAAAAGCTGGTTAAATATTTCCCCATTTTCTCAGAAATGTGGGCGTTTGGGAAGTTCACCGCATTGCCATTCCTGATCTGCTTTCCAAAAAGTCAAACCGTCATAACAAATTATTTTATGTGTACGTACACTTGCAAGACAAGGCCACCTTTTTTTTCTTGCAAGCTTCTGTTCAATGTGTCCCGATGAACATTAAGAGCAACTTAAAAAAGTGAGGTTTGCCAACCACTCAGGGCTGCTAGTTTCAACCAAAAAGAATCAATTTCAAATCGAAGTGAATTGACTTACTAAGCCAGTGTACAACTGAATGATAGATTATGTTCCGTTTTATAATGTTTGCTGTCTTGCCTTGTTACACACGGCACAAAGTGCCAAAGAATGCAACACTTTAAGATTTTAGCGTTACACGTCAGATACAATGAGGGCTCTTGGAAAACAGATACTAAAAGATTATGGTTTTACCCCACAGGACAATTCGGGTATGGCTAAAGAGAGACAGTGGCCAGTACTGGCCCAGTGTCTACCACACTATGTCAAGTAAGTATTCTTGCTTACTTTTTTTTTAAACTTGTTTATATGTAAATTTCACCTGTGTTATAATGTTAGATTTATGGCCTTGGTTTTAAGGCAATTTCTTAAACAAAGACATGAGTGTGTTTGAATAAGCTGAATGATTGTTGTGTGTAATCCAATAAATCACGAGTATGTAACTTCAGGAAGCATCTTTGTTCAGATAACATGTACTTCTTTAAACAGGCAGGCCTGTTCATTCCTGTTTTTCTTCACTCTTCCTCTGGTTTTGCTTTCACACTCTGTGAGTGTCTCCTCATCACAACGAACATAACGATTTACACAGACTCCACTGTTCGGTCCACATTGCAGAGTTAACAAGCTCCTGAAATTAGATTCAGTATCTGAGCTCCTGTAGGATCACTCACTACACAACTCCATTCTCTCCTCTCTTCAGTACTGCAGTGCTGCATGTCTGTGACACTGTTTGTCATCGTTTCCCTCCAGTTGTGCAACTGAAGGAAATTCCATGCTGCCATCAGCAATATCTGTAGCTTACAGCAGTGCCAGACGCTGTATATATTAGGTATTTTAGTTAACTAATATAAACACTGAAATTGCACACAGTAATCACTACTTTCAGGATTTATGGATATAGCAATTTCATTTTGTCCTTCCGTTTTTTTATAAGGTGGAAATCTTGACTGAAAGTAGTTGATAAAGTAAATTATATAGGTAGAAGGAATTCATTTTTTTAAGTTTTTCATACATAAAGGCATCTTTGAATTGCTTTGCCACATGCTTTTCGTGTTTGTTGTGCTCTGTGAAAACTTTCTGTTGAAGTCAAATCAAAGGGACTTTGTTGCAAATGTTGCAATCACACATGCAATCAGACAAACAAGTTTTCAACAACGACGTTAAGTACTTTAGAGATTCTGTCATACACCAAACCTTCCTAAAACAGTAATGTTATTCAGTCTTCCAAGAACAAAAGGGTACATGCATGCGTACAAGCAGAATGTTCACTATTATTCTTATGCTTCTTTGTGTCTCCAGCATCATGCTCCTGTATGTCCTTTAACCCAGAGACAAGGAGGCTGTCCGTGGGGATGGACACTGGAAGTATCTGTGTAAGACCATGCCTGCTTCGCCTACAAACACAACCCTTTGGGCTTTTCTTTCTTCCCCTTACTCAAATGAAGACTGTTTTACTTCCCTGCTGTTTCACTAATAGTTTGGTTGCATGACACAGTACAGGCCAGTCTGTTCTAAGATGCAGCATTTCTTTATTTACTGTCCACTGTTTGTTTTGTTGTTTGAGAATTTCATACAGTAGATGTAGGGAGTCGTTTGTTTTGGAACAAGTTGGCCGTACACAATGTCAGACAGTGACATAACGGAAAATGTTCTAGGAATTTATATCTCAAACAACCGAGAATTGTTTTATTATTTTATGTTAGCCTCAGAGGAAATCCCAATGTCAGACCAAGAGCATCTTTTCACTCGCCTATGCACAGGGTTATTTATTTTACCTAGGAAATTTGCATTTTTTTTTTTTTTAGATAGGTGGAAAGGATTTATATAATTTCAAAAGGAAGGCTTACGCTTCAAATCTAATCACATTTTAAGTGACAGTTTTACATTTTTTCAAATGTGTTTATAATGTAGTACATGCATACTGAAATTTGAACCCAGTAACATAATTTGTTTGCCATTTATCGATTTATTTGGAAACCTTAGTCATTGACTCTAGTAACTGTAAAAAATGAATGTCCACTTCCTGTCTTTTAGGACTTTATCCTGTCAGAAGACTACAATAAAATGACCCCAGCAAGCACCTACCAGGGTGAGACAGGAAGTGGTGTGGGTGTGGGTGTGGGTGTGGGGGTGGGTGGGTGGGGTCACTCATGTCTGGAAGAGAACCAAAAGATACAGTACCACTCCTGAAACAGTAGTAAAATATCTTTAAATTAATTTTATTTATTTGGGAAATTAATTAATTTCCCAAATCAATTTTTTTTAAATGTTGTCACTTTACATCACTTGCAGAATTAGACATTCTGATTTAAATTAAAAACACAAATCCAACTTTTAGGGGCCAGTATATTCTGTCAAAAGTGCTTGTCCGGTGGTTGAATTGCTTCAGAAACTTCTTTCCAGCAGACTGTCTGAAAATCCCCATATATATAAACTTAATATCGCTTCTCCCCCTTTTCTCAATGCCGGCTTCACTCTTCCTTTGAGTGTGGCCGTTTGGATCAGGTGAAAACACTTTGGATTTACCACGTGGTCAGACCACATGCCTCAAGTATCAAGTTGTTAATATCGTGGCAGTTATTGGCTTGAAAGTTCCAGATAAAGGACATATTTACAAGATTTGAAAATGTCTGACTTTGATTACTTTCAGTGGTGGTACCAAACAAGAGACTGTGGCAAATTGGGATTATCTCATAGAATAATTTAAAAATTGCCCCAAACCCTCACTTCTGCCCCATTTTTAAAGAGAAAATAAAAAATCCTGGAATTAACAAATCATCTTTATTCTTGGACACAAATAGTCTTTAAAAGACAAATATCTAACTGTGTTTTACCTGCAGACACCTAGTTATGTAATGGGAATTCACTTGTGTCGTACCTTCATGTGTAACATGAAGTGTATCTTTAAAATATGTATAATGTAGTAATATTTATAGCTGACATTTCATGGTATGTAATTCTCTGATCTTATGTAAAGATGTGTCTCAAACGTCACAGTGTCATGTGTGACTGTGTACTGTGAAACTGTAGATATCTCTACACCAGTTTCAATTTTCAAACTTTCTCTGCATTTGTTTTCAGATCATTCCTAAAAGAAGCCAGTGGTGTTAGACTATTATTCTTTACTATTGCACCTTCTTACTGTTTCCATAATAGGGTGTGAAAGTGCATTTCTGTGCAATTTCAGCAAGCTGTTGATGATACACTGCTTTATAATTGTGGACGCCATCCTATCCGATATTTCTGGGTATGCCCCTGCAATGTCATTTATGTTTTATTTATATGTGTTTTTGTGTTCCTGCAGCCCATCAGGGTAGAGTGACTGTGGTCCTGTTTGTGTTGGAGATGGAGTGGCTTCTGAGCACCGGTCAGGACAAAAATTTTAACTGGTACTGCTCAGAAAGCGGCCAGCAGCTTGGGACGTATCGCACTGCTGCCTGTGTTTCTGGACTACAGTATCCTTTTAATGCCTTTTCTGCCCCTCCTTGTCTGTTTGTTTACTTGATTTGTCTGCTACTTTGCCCTTAGAGTGCGCTCAATGAACTTGACAGCCAAGCCTCCTACTAAATGGAGTGGACATAACCAAGTGGAAAGTGAAGAGCTGTTTTTGGTGCTCTGCACTGGGAAAAATCTCTGGCTTTTTGTTATGACAACACAGTCTATTTTAAGACCATATAAATATAAGACAGGGCAATCAGGGCAGATTAGCTTCAAGTTAGTTTGTTCTAATGGGAAGGGCTAATAACAGGCGTCAGTCATGCTGTTGTCAAGGAAACAGTCTGAGTCGGTTTCAGTAATGGCCAGATCAAAGGCTGTTGAGTGCTGAGCAGCGAGGCTGATCCATACCAATGAGCCTGCTGTGAGGTCATCAGACTGCTGGTCTGATGCTAGCCTCTACATGCTAACCTGTCTAGTTAGCATGGCATTGAAACCAGTGGGAGAGGAGAAGCTGAGAAGTGACAGTTACATTTTCTGTTTGGAGGGACTTTAGGTGGAACAATAAGGGCTGTTTCTGTACCAAGTGTAAAGTGTTTAGTGTTTTAATTGTGTAATTTGGTAACTGCCATGTGCAACTGTATGACATGTTGACTAGCTATGGTGTTTTAGACATCTACTTTAAGGTTGTTTTAGAAGCCCTTTGGTGACTGTAATTTAAATGCTGCTGGTCAAACAGTCATTGCGGAGCATAGAGCCGTTGCAGACGGGGCACACTGGACCCGGGGATAAATGACATAACTACAGGAAGTTTGAATGAATCTCATTCCAACAGATGCTGAAAGCGTCAAAATAACATGTAACGTGTAAGACTTATTTAGACGAGTGATGCTCATTAAGCAAATGGGTTAAAGAAAATATGACGAAGCCTAGTATGCTCTCTGGTATTTGGAGATGATTTGTGTCTAAATTCTAAATTATTGAGTAAAGTTTTAACTCGTTAAACATTTCTTGTGAACCGGAGTAAAAAAGGTAAAAGGAAACCTCCAGCTCTTGCCGCATGTCCTTAAAGCAACACGTGAGTACTTTTTCCAATTCAGTCCCCCTACAGGTTGGAAGAGGAATTAACCATTACATTACATTATGCAAGTTTGCCAGATCAAGTTGCGGATCTGTATTTCAAATGAGACATAACCGCAGCGGTAATGGGTAATTCTGCTTCCAACCTGTAGGTGGACCAAAGCGGGAAAAGTGCTTTAATGCTGCTTTAGTGATGTTATTTTAATGAAATGTTCAAAAAGTTTGACTTAATTTGCTCTTTTGTTTCTCAGTTTTCCAAATATTGTTAAAGGTTGATTTGTTAGCAGAACCACTGATCTAGATCTTTAGATGTCTTTTCACTTGTAAATTGCCTGTGCTCACTAGTAATGACAGAATAACTCAGGTATCCAGAAAGAGAAAGTAAATTGAAAGTTCCAGTAATTAGATTTCTATTATTTTGTTGTGGTTTTTAAGGCGGAAGGATTTAAATTGGATGGAAATCGTATAGGTTATTCCTTGTGCAGTCATTGTTTTTCCATCCTACAGTGCGAACAGTGTTGTATTGATTTTGGTCTGTAGTGACTTAACCAGGTCAGAAGAAGGACTACATGGCCAGTGAAAGAGCTAAGAGTCCTCCACTTCGCTGCCACTTAAAATGGCTTGGATTCAAATCTTACATGCTGTAATTTACACTGATAAAAGGATTTGGTTCACTCACTGTGCAGCTCAGTTGTTGTGTTGATACAGCAGTGGGGTTTTGCTTTTTTTTTGGTTCTGTGTTTTTGGTCCAGTTACAGAAAAATATCCAAATGAATGCATGAATAGTTTTTCAGCAGGACACAGTTTCTTCTTCTTCAACCTTAAATTTGATCCCAGGTTTGATGTGGAGACCAGACACGCCTTTGTAGGGGACCAGTCTGGTCAGGTGACCATCCTGAAACTGGAGCAGGACAGCTGCAGCCTGGTCACCACCTTTAAGGGTCACACTGGTACACACACACACCACACACACACACACACACACACACACACACACACACACACACACACACACACACACACACTAGTGCTTAAAGAATTAATCTGATAGGCAACTGATTTGCTGATTCTTCTGATCTTTGTAAATTTAATATTTTGAGGTTTTGTACAGATTGATTCCCAATAAATGTAATTTGTTGTTGCAACACACACATCTATGAAGCTTTGAATTCTTGCAGCCTTTGCCCATACTACAGTGCATGAGCTACAACGTTGTTGAATAATTGGCTTTTGCACAATATTCACTCAGATGTTGTCTGTACAAAGATACATGGACAGATAAATAAACATGTTAATGAAACAATTAGAGCCTTCTGCAGAAATATCAGCCAGGTACAGCTTTTGTCAAGAGAGAATAGGAATAAAGGAAGAGGACAAATTAAATCGTTATGCTTTATTTTATATTTAGAGGAACCTCACACAAACCACCAAGGTTCATACAGTAGCTGCATTAAGTTCAAGTAATGCTTGATGCTAGATGACCTCAAGATATCAACTTCTGTTGTCCCCCAGGTTGCAGATTTATTCAGCCAGTTAAGAAGTGATATTAAGATCCCTGATGGTCCTGAAGGATCAATAAAATCTTTTGCGCCTGTCACTGTCGAAACTGCTTCAAAACACAGTGTCACACACACTTCACAGTGTCTTAAATAGGGTTTAAAGTAGTAGTAGAAAAAAAGAGACGGCATGCAAACAGGAGTCAGGCTTGTTAACTGTATCAGTCAAATTATCCTTGAGGCTCAGCACATAAAATCAGTTAAGGAAGAAAAAAAAAAAGTTATGACCGCCCTAAATCCCTACATTTATCATGTGTGTTGTACTTTGCTCCAGGTAATGTGACGGCGTTGTGCTGGGACCCGGTCCAGAGGGTGCTGTTCTCCGGCAGCTCAGACCACTCCATTATCATGTGGGATATCGGAGGGCGCAAAGGCACTGCCATCGAAATGCAAGGACACCAGTAAGAGTCCCAAACATCCACTTCTGAATATGTCTCCTACTGTAGCAGTTATTCATCTGAATGAAACCAAAAACTGATAAGTTGTAATTATTTGCTTTTCTGCTTTGTGCTTTTTTTTTACAGATTGTTATTGTCTTTTCTATGGCACCGGGGTACTAATTTAGTGTTTTTTGTGTTGAATGCTTACAGTTTTTTTCTGTCGGTTCGGTACATTTCTCAGATCACAATTGACACTCTCAAAGCTGCTTGTTCAAAGTTCTAGTCACTTGTGCACAAGATACAATCAATTTATCATCATCATTGCTTTCGTACATACATTCACTTGATCATGTACAACTGTCTGCTTTTTTTTACATGATCAATTGCTTATGTCATGTTGCTCTAACTATAATATACTGGATGTCTATCGAATTGCCTTAGTTCATTGAATGTCTTTAAATGCAAAATGGTTGAACTCATTGTCATAATTGGTCAAGCAAGCTTTCCATACAGTACCTTCCAATTGTTCTTACAGATTGTTTTGTAAGAACTTAGTCCAGAATTGATTAGTTGCTCTTAGGTGAATCTTGACCTCCATTAATGAAAGGGATTGTGTGAAACATTATCAAATATCAACCTTTATGTAAAATAGCTTGGAGCTGCAACACATATTGTTTTGTTATTCTTTCTGAATCGCAGTGACACTGTAAGTAGTTGAAAAACCAAAAATAGAAGCATAAATGTGAATCCTGTCCAATCTCTTACAATCCTAATGTCACATAAAGCAATGCGTGACTTTGTACTGTTAAAATGTATGAATGCCATACAGAAAAAGTGCAGTCTTGTGCATTTTTAATCATTGTCATCAAAAATGTAACCATAGTTTACATCAGAAAATACCTAGAGTACAATTTTATATTGACAACACGACTAAGCTTTTTGAAAAAATTAAGCATCTCCTTCGTGAACAATGACACAAGGACTCAACATCCTGATGGCATAGTCATGTTTATTGACATAAAGATTTACTTTTTAGGAATGAACTAGAGATTTTGAGCAAGTTACAGGCTTTTGCAGGTCCATCCATCGGGTGGTGCTGTCTGCACTAACTGTTTCAAGAAATCGACTTGCTGGTTTGCAAATGTTAAGAATGATTTTAGAAATGTACGAAAGCGTTGGAGAAAAACTGTAATATGAGATGTATAAATCAAGCAGACTATAGCCTCTTACAGACATGCACCTTGTTTTTTTTCCACAATTCTTTTTGTGTAATGTGCAATTTTACAAGTCTGTCTCGTGTTTCAATAACCCTCCGAGTATATTTGTGTTAAAGTTGCAAAGACAATCAACAAGCATATTTCTGTAAACTTCTAACACAGCATAAGTCTAAATTGGATGCTGTCAGACTAACAGAAAGGCTACAACGGCACAAAATCAATCCCTTAATAAGTCAGACAGTGCACAAACAAAATATCAACCTGTAAATTGGGACTCTGGTTTAATTCCTCATGATGATTCATTCATGCAGGTGGCATGAAGACTTATTGATCTTAAGAATCCCAACATCTCTCGCTGTGCATATTTAACATTTATGTTTGCATTCGATTTAGAGTTGAGTTCGATCATGAAATAATGAACTATATTGACCATGGATTTTATCGTTGAAGTAATTTTTTCAAGAAAAAATGCCAAATATATTCTGGCTCAAGCTTTTCAAATGCTTTTTAGCTCTTCTCTGTTTTACAACAATGTAAATTGTAAACTGAATATCTTTTGGGGTTAGGACTGTTGATTTGACAAAACAATGATTTAAAGACATCATTTTGGGCTTTAGGAACTTGTGAGAGTATTTTTTGCAAAATTGACAATTTATAGATCAAGTAATTAATCGACTAATTCAATTAATACCGGTAAGCCCTAATTCAATTTAAACCGTGAAAAAGTATTACAGAAATATTACAGGTGTGACTTAGTGAGCTGCCACCTTGACTTTTACGTTACAATGAATGAGGTGCTGATTCAGACATGAAACCAACATTTAAAATTTATATCAGATTTACATAACAAGGTGCATGTCTACAACCATCAATGTCTGAAAGAGCCCATATCTGTGAATGTCTAAAAAAGATAACAAGTTGTGTTTAATGCAACATGGCTGTTTTGTAGCAGAGTTTTAAGGAGCAATTCTCATACAAACCACTGTTCATGGTAACATGCCAGGACACAAACCCCTCCGCTCTATACTTTACAGTGACAAGGTGCAGGGCTTGTGCTACGCCTCACACACTCGTCAGCTCATCTCCTGCAGCTCAGATGGAGGCATCGTCATCTGGAGCATGGATGTTACACGACAAGAGGTGAGAGAAAGAAGAGGAGGCAGGAGACTGATGGAGTGTGACATCCACCCAACACACAAACACACATTCACACTTAATCTTTGAACTGTGACACGTGAAAAAACAAACTGGAGAAATGTGTCATATGTGCGCTGTTTTCATGCCTATTTGCACATATCAATTACACATGCACACATACTGTACTGTTATACAGAGCAGTGTGTTAGATTAATTGCAGATGTGTTTGCTCTCCCTCCTGCTCTAGATTAAAATTATTTTAGGAGATCCATGAAAAATAACCAGATTAGCAGAATATTCTTTGATTTTCCCTCTTACAAACAAACACATACAGTCTAGCGTCAGCCTTACATCCTCTCGTCCTCTCTGAGCTCTGCTGTTCTCCACACAGTTAGGCCTTATTGCTTCTTTATTAACAAAGAGTCACTCAGTGTCATGCTGTTGTGCCTCAGTCTCGGTTGTTTGGCCAAATTTACAAGAGACACAGAAGTACTAGTCGAATTAATAATCTCTTGTTCATCAAGAAATTGTTCTATCACGTAACTTTCCCAATGACTACAATTTTAGATTTAATGCTCCTGTTTTTGTAAGAGTTACACAAATACAATGCATTGTATAAATAAGACTCATTCAAACTAAACACATGATGGACATTGGATTAATATTGACATTTCCCTCTCCCTCTCAAAAAAAGCAAAAAGGCATATCTCGCATGACTTTTTTCAAAAACTGCTGTATAAAATTCTGACCTCTGTGCCATTTTGTACTTCGTTTAATTTTGTTTTATTAAAATGTCTTTCTTTTTTAAAATTACATTTTTTCACTTGTCTTAAAAAACATTAAGTTGTGCTTTAAATAATTTTTTCTTGATATTGAAAAGACTTAATTTGATGCAATAGTTCACTTTAAAACTGTATTTACACAGACCCCCGAGTGGTTGGACAGTGACTCCTGTCAGAAGTGCGAGCAGCCTTTCTTCTGGAACTTCAAACAGATGTGGGACAGCAAGAAGATCGGCCTGCGACAGGTACTGTAAAAACCCATTCCTAATGTTCTTGTATTCCTTTCACTATATTAAAAGGTTCCATAATTACAAATCATCAGACACAAAAACTAACTAGCTCTACCAAACCCTTCATTTATCCCAAACAACTTTCCAGTAAAAAAAACATACACAACACTTGCTACAATAATGGTCAGCAGACATCATGTGGCTGTAATATTGTCTCAATCTCAGGAACAGCTGTATGTTATGGTTACTCATTTCCTGTGTGTGTGTGTGTGTGTGTGTGTGTGTGTGTGTGTGTGTGTGTGTCTTAGAGAGAGAGAGATCCAGAGTTCATAGATACAGTAAAATATAATGAATAAAAAAGGTTGCCTGCACAACAAACTTCAGGGATCTTCTGTAGCAAGAACCAAACACAACACACTTGGTGTTTCTGGAGATGAAGTCTGTGTTTCACTTTAAAATCTTGAGAACACACAACAAGCAAAATAAAACTGAGAATTTGACCAATAACGCAGAACTGTAAGCAGTGCACATCCATGCACATTAGATTGTAATACAATCTACTGAAAACAGAGGAGGTTGAGACCATTGTTCTTTTGCTAAGTCAGTTTAAAATATGGAAACACATGGAAACAAACGTGATCATAAAAGCAAAAGTAAACAGCAATATCATAAGGTCACTCAAACGTGTTTAAACCAGTCCATTGTTGGTGCGGTGCAACTTGATTTGACAAAATCTAAAATGTATTGTGACTTTACACAGATTGTTGGTTTTGAGTTGAAATGAATTGATACTGAGGTCAACAAAAAAATCAGCTGGCAACATGCAAAACATTCAGCTCAGAAATTAAAAAGTTACTTTAATTTTGTCTGGAGTAACACACCTGATGGTACACCTGATATTTTTGTTTAAAAGTGATAAATATACAAGTGTATGTCTGTAGATTTATTGTACTGTTACTGCTTTACATTTAAAAATTGCATTACATTTGGTGAAAAATGCTAAATGACTTAGGACTCTACTTGGGATTTGCAATACAATGATGTTGGCCCATCTCGGATAATAAGGCTACTACTAACCCTATTTCTATGTCTTAAGAATTAAGAATTGAGACTGTTAATCAAAGCTGATGTGTTGAAGTCCCCCTGTGTTCTTTAGCACCACTGCAGGAAGTGTGGCCAGGCCGTGTGTGGCAAATGTTCATCCAAACGGTCCACCATCCCCCTCATGGGCTTCGAGTTCGAGGTGCGTGTGTGTGACAGCTGCCACGAGTCCATCACCGACGAGGAGTGAGTAACAATCGTCCTCTGTTGTTGTCATATACTGAACCTTTGTGCTTTCAGCTTTCTGAGTGCTCACACAGTAAAGTAACTGGCGTTCCTTTCATGTCTTCTAGTCGAGCGCCCACAGCCACCTTCCACGACAGCAAGCACTGCATCGTTTACATGCACTATGAGCCCACCACCGGGAATCTGCTCACTTCTGGCACCGACAAGGTTATCAAGGTCTGGATGGGAACAAACAATATCTGTTGTATTCATGAGTCTCAGCTTAGACATGCAGGCACACAGTAACATTTTGTGAAAACTCGTAATATTACATTTAATATGGCATTATGAGTGTCAGATCCAGAAACTTGCATATGTAACAAACCATATTCCAGAAATCTGTCTCCATTTTCTCATCTCTGTCTGAACTTTAGAAATAGTCAGCAGAACTTTCCCTTTAAAAACTAGTTCAAAGTGACAACCGTTAAACTGATTATGTCTCATGTTTATCTGCAGCTATGGGACATGACTCCGGTGGTGTCCTGAGATCTGTGGGCGACCAGCGGTTGGCAGGAAACTCTGTTCGCCTCTGTTTGCCAATCGCACTTTGAAAAGAAAGAGAGAAGCATATCCAACAATATTGATGTCATCGGGATAATATTTAACAGTTATTCAACAAAAAAGCAGTGTCTGTTGCCCGTTCATAGTGAGGACACTGCAGGCCGGTGAAGGCTGGGAACAGGACAGGCCTTGGTTGACACAAGGTTTACAGACAGTTGTGGGTGTTTGTTTGTGTGAAGGGTGCTGTTTGGTGGGGGATATCTGTGTGTGTGTGTGTGTGTGTGTGTGTGTGTGTGTGTGTGTGTGTCTGTCTGTATTGTATAAGAGTGTGTTGGTAGGTTGGAAGAATTTGACTTTTTAAGGAATTGACACACCTTATTTACTTAATTTTCATGCATTCCTGAAGCATTTCAGACTGGAAACTCACAAAACAGTAAGTGAAACATTTCTGCACTGTCAGTGGATACTGTGATACCCACACTTTACATTGTGTAGATGTGAAGCACGTCATAGAACTGGACTAACTCACTCACAAGCTCACTCATTCACGTGTAGCAGGCTGTAGTTTTGCCACATGATGAAGCTGTTTGAGCAGTTCTACACCTGCCAAGCTGCACCACCTACAGGAAAAGAAAGTAACAGCAGCAGTTTAGACTTGAGTTGCATTTTTTTTTGCATTCTTTATCCCTTGAAGAGCACTTATCAACTGCTGTTGAAGGTCAAGAATTAACTTAAACTCACTGAATCTAGTTAGGACCGCCTCTTTCTGCCTGTAAAGTAATGCAGAGGTTAGTCATGGAGGACAGTGACATTTAGAGGAGACAAGTTTTATATTTCAGTCATGTTTAAAATGTAAAATATGAAACCTGTAAACAAACAGACAAAACAGCACTTATACACACACACACACACACACACACACACACACACACACACAAGCTGCAGTTGTTGCCTGCAGGTGTTGACACTGTTGCAGTGTTGCAAGCTGTTGCAGGTCTTGGCCGTAGATGGTGCTGATGAGCATATTTACAGTCTATCTGCAGCTCTTGCATGCTGTTACTTTTCTTGCTAATGGGTGGCATAGGTTGGACTGAAACCACATCTCTGCAACTGTATATCACCAGCTGATCCTGGTTTCATGTGCTTCACATCACCTACACTGTGTGTTCTTGTTATCATGTTAAGAAGCAAACAAATCACTCAATCACACAGGTCAAACTTAGATCAGTAACATTTGATTGGGCACAATTTCAGCTCCAGCCCATGAGACACTGAGGAAACTATTCATTCATGTTCCTTAAATAAGTCCGTTACTTGAGTGTCTGTCGGCTTCTGCACTTCATATCAACCACTAGAGAAGAGGACCTAGGAGACATTGCAAGCATTTTTAATCTACACCTATCCTGAATCCTATCCTAAATGTAAATCCCAGCATGGTGGAAGGCCCCAAAAGTTAAAAAAAATAGTATGGCACGTCTTTTTGAAACTGTAATTTAGTTTCTACTGTACTCACAGTGAGCCAGGTGTATATACAGCATGGAAGCCTCTAAACTGCATGTTATCTGAAAATCCATGCAGGTTTTTTCTAGTGTTTGGCTGATCAACCAAATGTTCTCTCTCCTAGTAGCTACTAATGTTGATACACCCAGTCCACTGAGTGTTACAAAAAATTGTAAATAAAGCAATCATCTTAACCTTACAAAGTTGGTCCTGCAGCAAAACATTGTTCAGACCCACAGAACTTTATTTGTATTCTAGGAGACACTCAAAATATGTCAGGCTAAAATTTGGGGAAAGGTGGACATGGAGTCTTACAGTATACAGCTTCCATATCCTCATATGGAGTATATCTGAAACTGTCAACCTCTGTGGGGAAAAGTTTCATCAGCTCAAAGAAAATGTAAGGGGAAAATGAAAAGTTTAAGAGGTTAGCCAGTTACAGAAGACATTGATTTTTATTGAAGACCTTTGTCATGATAATGTCGTAAAACACAGTGTTTGCCTAAATCCACTGAAGTGCTGAGTAGACATTTCAAGGTTTAGTAATCTTTAAATCAACCAATCAGACTGCTTGCTGATTCTTCTCTACTGTCTGTTCTATGAGATTATCTATTATTCAAAGTGTGGTCTCAATATTTCTGACATGCAAACTCTCATATCATTACGCTAATCAGTGGCAGCATGCACATACATTTATAAGGACTAAAAGGAAAATAATGAACAGTTGATATTTTCTCATCGTTACTGTCAATACTGTATACTGACTTGTGGTATGTCAAAGCACTGGAATCAAGAAACAAAGATGTGTCACAAATTGCTGCTGTGAAGAGAAAATATCTTTGTTTTTAATGATTATGAAGTGTGTGCTTTAATGATCAGATGGTAACTACATTGAATAGTTTTATTCAAACCACACTAAACGTTTTCCAAAGATGTGTAATTTTTGATTGATGAAAAGGTTAGGTTCAAGACTTTATCCAACAGTGGGGAAATTAGAAACTGTCGGCTCGATTGTTCATGAAATGCTTTGTCTGTACTTTCACAGCTACCCATAAAGGTACATTTATAACAGCTGTTAAATCATGAATGTGAGCCTGTGGGTATTAAGAAATTTAAAGGACCATACCAGTGTTTTATCTGAGTTTTCAGCTCCTTAACCACAAATCATGTATATTTCTCTTGTTTTAAATTCAGGGTGGACACTTTAGGATTTATTTTTTCAATCGATTCCAAGAAGCTGTTGGTTTCCAACTAATTTATTGTCATGCTTTACTGAAATTAATGTAAAAAAACCAGCTGCCTGGAATAGTGGTCCAAAAAAACCACTCAAAAAACTAAAACACAATAGCTTGTTTTACATACTTGTGATCATGTGAAGTGCATGTGATTTAAATGTGCAAAAATGCAAAATCACTGATGTAACCTTTAAATGTAAAAACCCAGCCTACACAAAGCCATTAGATAAACAATACATACACTTCTGTACCAGTCAAAAGGAATTAATCAATGTGAGACCAGTGGTCTATTTTTCTGTTGCGGGAAAGATAACGGACATTGTTGTGTGTTTCAGTGTGTCCATTAATGTAACCATGTATGTATAAATGACATTAAAAGAGCAGGGCCTCCTCCTCGACCAGTTGTGAGTCATTTGTCTTGTTTATCAAATCACTTTGATCAACATACAGTAGACCTTTACAGACATAGTTTACTATTTACTATAGTACATCTTCCTCTGTCCTTGTCAATTTCCTTTTGGAAATCAGCCTTATATGATCTAATTTACATGAAACTTAGAATATGTTATATATTTAACCACACCCATGTCCACAGGCCACGCCCCCTTTTATCACTTTTGAACCGTTTAAAGGTAGAGTCCTGTGTGAGGTAACACTGAACTCAGCAGAGAGTTGCTTTTTTATTGGTGATGGTTTGACCCGACCCCTATGCGTTAGCCACGCCCCTTTTTCATAACTAATGACTCATTTGATGTAGAGTATTCAAAAACATTGACAAAGTATAATTTCCAGATAATAATGGACCACAAAGTGATCCTCTCAAATTATTATTTTGTGGGACTAACAGTCCAAATTCTAAAGATGTTCTGTTAATATAAAATGGGAAGGAAAGCAGCAAATTTGAAACCCGCTGATGTTTGGTAATTTTATTTACAACATTACAGTGAAAATGACATTAGTGAAGTGCATATCATTCAGCCATTTTACTATATATTATTAAGACTTAATTTTGTATCTCCGTTAAAGCTTTGGGGACCCAAGATACTTAAGTACCTGGATATTTTTGTGAAGTACAACAATTAGGACATTTTCTTACTATGGCTTTACAGGATGTACAAGAAATGACAAATATTTAATATGAGAATATCCCAAACCTGAACATCCACCACCCTGCTACCAAACAAAAACGGCAGAGAATTAAACAATCGAGTTTACACAAATGAATATAGAACTTTGCATTTTTGTTTTATTAGTAGTAGACAAAAGCAACACCACAAATCTTCTTTCCAGAAGACACCTTTAACTTCAGTTTTTGTTCTTTAAAGTATCAGTCGAAAATGTGAAAAAGCACCCTCTACATTAAAAAACAACAACATGATTTTGTAAACGTTAGTAATTATTTAGGAGTGTTTGGTTTTAAAGAGACAAGTGCATTCCCAGAGCTAGGCCTACTGAGGTTTGAACTTTAGGGCGAACTCCTCCAGCGCGGCCAGGAGCTTCTCCTCCTCCTGAGGTGTGGACCTGGTGGAGGCCAGCGGCAGGTGAGTCGCTACCGCTTTGCGATCTAGAAAACCCCCCGAAAAAACACAGGAGCCAGCATTAGAGACACTGAACCACAAAAATGTTTTGCAGAATGATAATAATCAGAGAGAATCAATTTCAATTTAAAGGTCTTGCGGTACCATAGGAACATAAACAATGAGGCATCACCCTGGATAATTGAATTCAGTCACATCATAATCGGGTCCCAGCCGCTCTCCTCCCTGTACAGGAAGCCTTCATTCGATTCAGTGCTTTGATATCAGTTCCTATATAATGCTTTGTCTCCATCAGGATCTTTAGTTACTGGTTTTCAAATTAAGATTTCACACACAAAACATATGATCAGCTTATAAAATGTGACCAAACATACATTTGTAAAAATGATTTATACTTCAATATAATAATAGATGCAAAAGTCATAGTACGTACTGTATGTCATAACATTCGTGGTATAGTATGTCAAAAAAGTCATAGTCATACTTTAGGGTATAAACAAAATCCTAGTATGAATCTGTCAAAAGTGATAACAAAATCATGGTACAGTATTACAAAAAAGATCATGGTACAGTGTGTTGAATAAAGTGATAAAGTTATGGTACAGTGTGTTGAATAAAGTGATAAAGTTATGGTACAGTATATTGAAAAAACCTCATGATAGAGCCGGCCTGGACTGGGTATTAAATCTGGGAGTCTGAAGTGACTACTCGTTGGTTGTTGAAAAAAGCCATTAAAAAGTAATGGTATCTCAAAAAAAAATTGTTAAAAAGAATCATAATTACACAATGTTTCTTTAGCCTTACTGATCAAATAATATAATATTTATTTGGTGTAAGACTCTGGCCATTATAGAACAATATTCTATTATTAATGATGGCTGTATTTTATTTAGAGGAGGTCCTGGTATTCACTGAAACAGCTTATTGGGATTCTTACTCTAACTATGCCATTGTTAATGTTATTTAATACAACTGTGCTTTTCCTGCGTTGGCAAGTACAAATGTCTGCTGTAAAAAAAGGAGTATTGGGTACTTTTACTTTTGATACTTTTAGCTCGAAATACATCCTTACTTTTACTTAGGTAACATTTACAATGCAGCACTTTTACTTGTAAAGGAGTATTTATGCATTGTCGTACCATGAAGTTATGGCTCGACTCTTGGTCTATTATCCAGGTAAAATGTTGTGATAGCAGAAAGAAATACCCTGGAAGAAGAGGCCGCTCGGCTGCTTTACGGCGGCCGCAGACACAGCGAGCCACACCGAGGTGTCGGCCCCCATGGCCTCCGTCCTCAGTTTGGACTGCATCTTAGCGTGGAATGAAGGCATGGACGTCTGGACAGCTACAGAGACAAAAAAAACTCAACTGCAAATCACAGAACCAACGTTTTCTGCCACATGCCACCTGCTATTCATGTGTTAGTGTAGTGTGTTTATCACAGCATTGATTTTGTTTCACTGCATGTACCAACTCTGATATTTAGAACATGTTCTAGTGTTATATATGATTTATATACAGTATGTGATTTATATATTATAATTTATTATTATTTAGACCTTTTCAGCTTTGCCTAGAAACCAGTACTTTAAAAATTACCACGGCAGAGTCTAAAAGAAAACTGTCGAAAGTTAAATCTGTTGATCATCCACATTAACTGAAACATAGTTTTTGATTTTAAAACGTCGTTTTATAATATTGTGAGCAACATAAAAAAGGTTCCTTTGCTTTGCATTGAGTTGAGGTAGGAGTTCAAAGATGTGAACGTCAAAAAACCTGACAAATCAAAACCACAACATTCAATCTATTATCTATATCTATTGTCTATTATCTCATTCTGCTTTCACTAACAATAATCAATAAAATAATTGCTGGGAATTGGCCTTTTGGCAGATGAACAAATGCATCTGCTCTGATATTATGATCTACAGCTCTTCAGATACATGCTGCTACAGTACAATGCTTCCCTGCCTCCTGGACTTGTGAGTATACTGGTTGGTTTTACAAGGTCATATTTAATGAAATAACACAGAAATAAAGAAATATAATCTCCTTTCTTGTGTGTACCTGGTGTGTCTGCCCAGCCAGGGTGCATGGAGGAGAAGTGGATCTCTTTGTGCTGAGAAGCCCACCTGTCTGTCATTATCACCTGCTGTCTCTGTCAAAACGACAACACAAAAACACTTCAGCAAACACGGATACCTGCCACAATCATATTGTGTTGTTGCACATCAGTCTCCTTTACTTTGTTCTGAGCGTAGGCCATGGTGCCGTCAAACGTCCCCTTCTCCAACTGGAGGTCGTCCACGTTCAGCTTCTGTGTGAGCATGCCGCCTGACGACACCGTGACCTGAGAGGAGATTGTAGCAAATATTTTATTTTTTATTTTTCAATAAAGCTTAAAATTTACACACAGTCTGCTCCTCTGTGACGAGGTCAGACAGTAAAAGCATCTTTCCGAAATGTATTTGTGCGCCTTTTGACGCAAACAATTGCAATTCCACCCACCACTCTGGGGTCTTCAACCTTCTTCAGTGCAGGTATCAATGCTGTGGTGAGGATGTATGTACCTGGAAATCAAGGAAAGCACAGAACGTAGTTCAGAAACACTTATCTGCTGTAGCTAAGAATCCAAACTCATTAAAAAAAATTACATTTATATTATTTTATTTTAAGTGTTGCCTGACTTAAACAAAGATTTACTATACTTTACTTGTACATGGCTTTTGCTATGACAACAGTCACTGAGAAGTGGCTTTTGTTAAATAGACAGGAAAGATTTTTGTAGGAAAATGTGTTCACACTCAGCAGCGTAAGTTATTGTATTAATCATATCAACATGTCTCAGGCTGTTGTGGACCGTTTGTAGACCCTGGGTTGTCTACAGCTGTTTTACAGTGTGTTCAGGGGACAGGCAGCTAGCAGACAGTGAGGAGATGTTTGCTGTATGTGACAAAAACTGTTGTAGCCTAAAAAACGCGTGGCATCAATTGAAGCACCTTAAGCGGATTGATGTTTCCTGGCTCCTGCAGTCTAACAGACTTCCCATGATGAGAGCACTCAAATCCAAAAACTGAACCCTACTTCTTAACACTGGTGCTGACTGAAATGTGTTGCTTAGTTTAAATTTTTTTTTGTTTAAAGTACTGAAAGTTGTCAGATTCGTAGTTTACCCTTTCCTATGATCCGGTAGTTCATGATTGGAATCAAATTATGAATAGGTTGTTGTTTAAAGGATGTAAAAACATTGGCTTCTTTCGTCAAAACATGTTTACATTTCTTAAAGTAAGGTATCCAAATAAAGTATTGTTTCAAATTTGGTACGTGAACTGCCCTATGTACCACATTTCTAAGAATTTTCTCAAAATTAGGGTTAGGCTTAACCCCTAACCCCAAATTGGGAGAAAGGGGGATCAAATCTGACACAAATTTATGAAAAAGGAAGTGTGGGAACAAAGGACCGATTTTGGAAAAAGATCTTAGAAATGTGGGAACATAGGCCCGCTCCCAACTCCGGTATTGCACTGGAACTAGTATTTAGAAATACTTACCAAGTGTATTTGTGGCAAAGTTCTTCTCCAAACCCTCCTCAGTTAACTCTCTCTGGTTGACCATACAGCCAGCATTGTTAATCTGGTTAACACAACAACTGATTAAATTATGATAAAAACCAGTGTGTGCATTACAGGTGAACCAACCCATATCTTCATAACACCTACCAGTACATGTACGGCATTGTTTTGTAAGAAGTTCTGGGCGAACTCCCACACTTGTCTCGCGCTGGACATGTCAACGATGTGGACGTGAACATTCTGGGAATAAACCAAAAACATGAACATATGGGACTGATATTTTACTTTCTCTTAAAAAAAAAAAGTTTAAGAATATAAAAGAGGACATTTCCTTATGTGATAGTTACACTTGACGTTAAAAATCAAACAGGCTTTTGCAGGTGATTGCTTCTAAAGCTGATGATCTGAGAATTTAGGATCATTCTATTGTTGCATATGTTGTTATACCAATTCATATTAAATTTAACAGACCTTTCCACACAGCTAATTCAATCAAGACAGAGTGAGGTTTGATCTGATTTGTTGAGGAATTTTGCAGACTGAAGTCAGTTAGGTGAATCATTTCACCACAAAACATTTATCTCAGCGACCAAAACAATACAAACTGTGCCCCTGCAGACAAAGATATATTTTAATAAAAAAGATAAATGTCTGTTTGTAGTATCCCTGAAGTAAGCTGAAAAATAACTTGTCCTCTCCTGACTAACAGTGCTCTTTGCTGGAAAAACAATGTAAAGACACTGCCATTTATCTGCCAAAATACACTGTGTACTGCACAACTGTATCCGAAATATTAATAAACACCATGCATTATGTGTAGGCTCTACCTACAACAGTTAAGCTTGTATATTCAGTTACAGGATAAGTATTGCATAATGTGTTTTGACATGAAATACATGATTTTCAGTACCATCCATTCAATGTCTTAAAATGTAAGCAGCCCTGTAAGCATAAATAAATAAAAGGAAACAGTTGTCTTTGAAAAAAGTATCACTCATAATAGCCGAACTGTGCAACATGATATATACTCTGAGACAATACAAGGTTAAGTTTGCTTTACTCCCTAGTTCTTTATTTGGTTGTGTGTTGTATGTACTGTCCCCAGAGTCAGAACTAAACAACGGGAACCTTTCTTTTTGATGCTGCCTTTCTTTAAATGAATGCTCATTTCTTTAAATTTCTTCTGCTGCACTGTAACTTTTATTCTTGTGTTTTATGTGTCCTAATGTTTCTATTTTGTTTTTAACTGTCTATTCATGTGTTTTATCGGTTTTTAATGCTTATAATTTTTAACTGTTTGTACTTGTGTTTTATCTGTTTAACTGATTTTATGTAAAGCACTTTGAATTACCCTGTTGCTGAAATGTGCTCTACAGATAAAGCTGCCTTGCCTCGCCTATTAAACCAGTCTAGGCATTACATTGTTTTGGACAAAAACGTAAAATAAAAGCGAAACTTGAATGTACTGAAGTACTGTGTCACAGCTGTCCACGTGCAAAGAGATTCCGCAGTCGGTCAAGCTTATTTATAAAAAACCCAAAATCACACATTTGTCTCAGAGGGCTTTACAAACGGAACATACGACACCCTATATCATTAACAACCCCACTTGGACAGGTAGACATGCAACAGATTTCTCACCTGATTTTTACTCTGTTCCACAATCTCATCTTTGGCTGCTTCTGCTCGCCCCTTGTTTCGACACACCATGTGAATAGTTCCCCCTGCAGACTCACAAATAAAGACATCTCAGTGAACAAGCCGGCAGTAACTTCCATCACCTCTTCTTGTAATTATTGTCAGAAACAGGGCGGCACTGATTATGTGTCAATCAATGAATCAAACTTTACTGGTATAGGCTGTTGGTAGTGTTTTACAGACAAATGGCAAAAGCTGGTAGAAATAGTATGAAGACCAAAACAAGTGGAGACAAAAAGTATAATTTAAATTTAAAAAATAGGTAAAGACAAAAGCATACAATATCCATAAAATGCTCTAATCAAATGCCAGGCTGGAAATGTAGGTTTTAGGATTGTGTTTAAAGATATCACTTTCATACAATTAAATGGTTGTGAGAAAAGGATATCTCTAGTAACTAGAAGAACTGTTTGCTTTTCTGTCACCTCTGTACTGTTTTCCACAAACAGAGGGGAATAACTAATACCTTTTTTAACTGTTGACATTCAAACACTCACCTCTTTTGGCTATTTCCTGCGCTGTTGCTTTGCCTATACCACTGTTGGCCCCGGTTATCATGAAGGACCTCCCGCTCAGGTTCACATCCAGGTCTGCTGGCGCAAAATGCTTCGCTGCAGCTTCATAGCCACTCCTGTTAGGAGGAGTACATTGAAAACAATACCCATGCACTGACACCAATATTATCACATATTCTGATGTAATACAGAGGTTGAGACATTTAAACGGCTGTCTTCTGCTGGTCTGATGACTGCAGTGAAGATCTGGTTTCATCAAAATGGGTGAAAGGATATATGGATATGGATAGTACTTTAACAAATAATTAATCAAGCATTCATTGACAAAAACAAAATAGACAATGTTTTTTTCTAATTAATTAATAATTTCCCCGCTACACTTTGGAAGCCAATACATTTTACTCCACTCCATTTATTTGACAACATAAGTTACTGAGTAAACTAGTTACTAAAAAGAAATTCACTAATAAATTCTGATGTATTATTATAGATTAAGCGAGCCAACAGTATATTTAGAGGTTAAAACTAGCTCAAACTGCAACGTTAGTGATGATTACAATGCATCAACCATTAGAGTCTTGTAAAATATAACAGATTTATTCTGAAATGGGCCATCCTGCATAATGAGTACTTAACTACTTTAGCATAGGCTACGTTTTGAATACTTACTTGATAGTAAGCATTTTAAATTTAAGATTTTAAATGCAGGACCTTACGTTTAACATAGTATTCTTACGATGTGGTAAGGGTACTTTCACTCAAGTAAAAAGTCTGAGTACTTCTTCCACCACTGACTATTTTTACATTTTATAGACTACTTTAGAGATTGTATGTTTGCATGCATGCAAACATACAATGACAGAATTGTATCACCAACAGAGCTACATATTTTTCAAAATTGAGAGTAGTATCTAAAGCTACTTCTCAAGGTTCATTTTACAATGATTAGGTAACGTTAGATGTTGCACAAATCATAAAACTACAAGAGATTTGACTACTTTACATTGACTTACTTACTTGGTATACTCCTGGAGTCCTTTCACAAACCAAACGGCGTTCCTGTAAATCGACATGTTTAACAAAGATGTGTCTCAGTTTGTGTACAAAAGGTTTTGAGCTGAAAGCGGCGGAATGAATACAGTCCAATGTTTTGGTTTCATAAGAATGACTGGTAGTGGTTATGTAGAAGAATAGGCGGGGAGTCACTTTCGACCACCGGAAGCTAAATAATTTTTTTCTCGTTGCCTTTGCTTGGGTTGGTTAGGTTTTGGCAAGAAGAGTGGGATTGGTTAGGATTGAAGTTCAGGATAAACCAATCAGGGGCGGAGTGAAGTAGAGTGGGGCGGGACCTGCCTTTGCCCCAGAAAATAACATAGACAGGAAAATAGAGACGGGTATGGCTGCAGCCTGGAGCGTGAGACGGGACGGATGACATGGGACGCTCCAGGCTGCAGCCATATACTCTTGGGAAAACAAGCACATTTTAAATAGCTTTCTAGTGCCCCTGGTGGATATGTCCGCATATTATTAAATAAATAAATAGCGATACAGAAGGCATTCCTTAGAGTTTAACGTACATGAAATTAATTAAACTGTACATACAATATTTCAATCGTTTAATTTGCATTCATCATACTTGTTAGTTCTGTCTCAAATAAAGAAGAAAGAGCCGCACCCTCTGCGGATGAAAGACGACAATTAAAAGCTCACAGCACCGGGTATTATCCAGTCTCCCTACCAAGTAATGGCCCGGCACGGCCCTGTTTAGCTTCTGAGATCAGACGAGACCGGCGTGTTCAGGGTGGCATATGGCGTTATAGGCAATTGTAAACGATGAAACACAAGCCATAGGTGGCGAAACATTTCCGCAAGTTATGACTGTTGTTATACAGCAGACCTCCAATTGTGAGCTCGATGAGTCTGCGCATTTCATTTACAATACTAAGGCTGCCTATCGATATTGATTATTTTTGTAACTGAATCCAACAATCAATTGAACTGACCTTAATAGTAGGCTAGCCTATTTAGATTGTAGCCAAAACATAACTGGTTATCAACGGCGAAACTGCGCCACGGTTTAAAGTTTGTTGAAGTCTTCGTTAACATGGTCGCTTTTACTAAACTAGTAACGTAGTAATAACTAAAACGCTCATAACACATTAAATCTACAAATCCACAGGTACAACCACCACTTAACAGTAGTCAAACAGCCCATTAGCTCTCGTCAGTACTCAGTTGTCAGGATGGCCGAGCGGTCTAAGGCGCCAGACTCAAGGTTACAAACCTTCCTCAGAAACGGGACTTCTGGTCTCCGAATGGAGGCGTGGGTTCGAATCCCACTTCTGACAATACTTTTTTTTTGTAGCCCAATGACACATCAGCGCGTTTTCTTCTTTTTATGGCACATTGTGGTTTAAATGGAATTACATAGTGTTTAATTTAATTTCAGTGACAACTTGAAACAGTAAAGAGTCCTTAAATGTCACACTTAAAACAAATCCCTACAAGCTAATTTTAATGAATAGCCTACAGATAAACCTATAAAGTAGGCCTGTAAAACATGTATAACCGTAAGAAGAATGTTCAAAGTCAATTGTATTTTAAATACATTTTTATATATTAATCAGGCTAGTACTAATAACTTCATCACGCATAATGCGAAAACAATACTAGCATTTCAATACACGCATAATGTTAATTAAGATAAAAACAAGCTGAATCAGAATCAGCGTTTATGGAAACGTAAGTGTGAACACAAACGGCTTTTGTTGCACTCAATGTAGGCTACACACAAAAAGACATAAAGCAAAAACAAGAACAGGTAAACATAAACATTTGACTATTATGCTATGGGATAGGCTAACACATATGCGAATACACATTTATATGCATGCAGCTCTGAGGATTGTAAACAGTAGATATGATGGGTTTGACACTATAATATATATAACTCACTTGAAAGGCTTGGACTGTTAAAGGGTAACTAACTTTTTTTTCAACCGGGACCTTATTTTACTAGGCCTATGTTTTTGTGTAATGACTACCGGGAACAACAATGTTTGAAATTGGTCCAGTAAACGAGATTATCTGCAGTCGGCAGCCAAGAAACAAGCTTCGATCCCAATGAATAGGGATATTGCCCAGCTTGTATTTACATTCACAAAGGGGCTCGTTTTGCCAGTGACAGGTTCATAATGATATATGACAACATCATGGGAAGGATTTCTCAGGACGTCGACCTTTCTGTTCCTGATCCTTTTTTCTTTTTTTTTAAACAAAAAGGAAATCGCGTAAACTAAACCCACCAGACTCCATGTAAATAAACAGTAATTCTAGCATCGTAAAATAGACTTCATTCAAAGTCTATAGAATCAAAATTAAACTATGAAATGATGTTATTAGGTTGTCTTTCCACTTTTCCAACCATCACAACTCTAGTTTTGGTTGAAATAAACACAGTTTACCAATTTACATGTGAAAATATATGTGCTCTATTCACGCTAAAAGTATTGCTTTTTTTAAATGGAGTCTGGTGGGTTTAGCGCCAGCGACGAGCTGGGTCCGTGTACGTTTTGATCGTTTGTTTTTTTGTTTGAACCACAAAACGAAATAACGAGAAAACCACCGTTTTTCGTTTGTCGTTTCAAACCAAAAACAAAGAAACGGTAAAATGAGAGCCGTTCTTCCGTTTTGGTTTCTGAAGTTGAAAAACGAAAAACGAGTAAACCAATTTCAAATAACGGACCATTTTTTGTTTTTTGAAATTCTTATTTTCATTTCTCCGTTTGAAGATCTACATTACAAGAAGACAGGTGGGCCGGAAGTAATAGTAAATATAGCTATAAAAATAAAAGCCAAGCTTTTATAACGGTGTAAATTGTGCTGCACTAACGTTATACCAGAGTAACGTTAGAAGAAAAAAATCAATCAATAAATAGGCTGATATGAACCTGGACCCAAAGAAAAATGTTAGCAACAGTAGTTTATTATAGTTATTTAATATCGAACCTATCCACGTGCACATCACCAGCCCCGTTTAATGAGCGCATTGTTTGGTTCAATACAGCTGGTAATATAGGGTAGCCTAACCTGAGAACTTGTGTGTGCAGAGTTGGTACTGCTAGCGCTATATTAAATAATTAAATGTATCTTTATTGTGGTTTCCACGTAATGGACCATCAAGGGCAGTTCAAAACGATTACAAAAACAGACCAGTAGGTGTCGCACCATGCCTGCTGTGTGCAAACTGCTGTCATATGGAGATGAAAGAGAAATTAAGTTTTATGTTCAGTAACTTTGGAAAGCTAAACATTTTCCATTATTTTCATTATAACTGCTTTCACAAATCACGTTTCTTTGCCCTGCTGCTTAAGTCATTAGCCTACTCACCAAAATGAGCTCTTTCTCGTCATAATGTTTGGCTGATTTCCATGTGTGCTATTATACTGCGTGAACTGTTTTAGGAGTTGACTGTAACACTCACAAATTTAAAAACATGTCTCACATATAGACCTACAGTCCAGTGGGGGGTGTGGCTCTAGTGTGTGTAATAGACAACAAGCAAGTGAACATAAAATAACAATAGATTAACAACAAAGGGACATTTCAACTAAACTTAATATTCTGCAAGTGAACATAATAGAAAAAATTTGAACAAGTTAATAATTTATTATTTGCCTAAAATGACATCACCACGATGGTCAGCAACAGATGAACATAACTCAATTTAACAGGCCCCCCAACAACAACCTCTTAAAATAAAAACTACACACACTCCTGACTACATCAGCCAAATTCCCATGCCAAGTTATTGTCAGCTTTAACAGAGGAGCAATAGAAAGCATCCTGACTGGAAACATCCCAAACTGGCATGGGATGTGCACAGCCCAGGACCAGGACCATGACCAGGACCTGAGGGCTCTACAGCGGGAGGTTAAAACTGCTCAGAGGATCATTGGTACCCATCTCCCCAGCTTCAGTGATATCAGGGAGTGAGGTGCATACGCAGAGCCCAAAGGATCCTGAAGGACAGTACCCCCCCAGCCACAGCCTGATCACCATGCTGCCTTCTGGGAAGGGATATAGAGGTTTCTGCTGCAGCACCACCAGACTGCAGAGCAGCTTTTCTTCCAAAGCTCTCAGACTCTCACATTCTAATTCATCCCCAGCACTGCTCCACTAGTTAGAGTTTATTTCTGTTTACCATTTTTATATTGCTTCTACAGTATATTAACTTATATTTTCTGCTATGAGAGAAGGGAGTTACAAACTCAATTTATACTTCATACTATATAACCTGTTATATGTGACAAAATAAATCTACCCACCTACCTTAAAAGAATAAAAATGAATGTTTTGGAAAAGCCAAGTCAAAAGTTCTGACCTTAAAATGATTGAAATGTTATGGAAGGATGAGGAAGCAAGCAGCTCATGTGAGGAACCCCAGATGGCCTACATTAGGACATTTCTGATGTGAGTTTGTTGTCTGAGCTGCTAAGAAGCTGATAGCAGTGTTAGAATCAGGTTAAAACAGAAGGGCATGCAGGTTTAACTCTGGGATTGGGGTGAATAATGATGATGATGATGATGGTGATAGCTAGGTTACAAATAAAATCAAAAACCAAATGAAGTGAACAACAATAAATACATCTGTATCAGTAATCTTGATTTAAAACAGTTCCCATAGGCACATTACAGTCAGTCATTTAAAGACTGCCATCTGCTGGTTGAAAGGGGGAACAGTTTGGTCCATTGTGGGGAAACCACATTAAATATGAACTTAATTATTTAATATAGCGCTAACAGTACCAACTCTGCACACACAAGTTCTCAGGTTACCCTCTATTACCAACTGTATTGAACCAAACAATGCGCTCATTAAACGGGGCTGGTGATGTGCACGTGGATAGGCTCGATATTAAATAACTATAATAAACTACTGTTGCTAACATTTTTCTTTGGGTCCAGGTTCATATCAGCCTATTTATTGATTGATTTTTTTTCTTCTAACGTTACTCTGGTATAACGTTAGTGCAGCACAATTTACCCGTTATAAAAGCTTGGCCTTTATTTTTATAGGCTATATTTACTATTACTTCCGGTCCACCTGTCTTTCTTGTAATGTAGATCTTCAAAAAACAAAAAACGGTCCGTTATTTGAAATTGGTTTACTCGTTTTTCGTTTTTTAACTTCAGAAACCAAAACGGAAGAACGGCTCTCATTTTACCGTTTCTTTGTTTTTGGTTTGAAACGACAAACGAAAAACGGTGGTTTTCTCGTTATTTCGTTTTGTGGTTCAAACGAAAAAACAAACGATCAAAACGTACACGGACCGAGCTGTTTCTGGTTAATCAGAAAGGTCTTAAAGAGGTTTTAAAGGTCTCTGAAGGGATCCTTTCCATAATGTTGTCAGACACTTTTAATCGGAGTCTGTCATTGGCAAAACGAGCACTTTTGTGACTGTAAAGACAAGCTTGTCTTTACAGTCACAAAAGTGCTCGTTTACAGTCTAGCTGCCCTGCTGTCGCCGCAGAATGCAGCCTTCTTGCTTCATACTGAACCAATGTGAGTGTTGTTCCCTTCAGGCAATTAGACACAAAAACATAGGAAAATAGGGTCCAAGTTGATAAAAACGTTAGTTAGGGGAGCCGGGAGCACTGATTCAACTTGACAGTTGAAACACTTTATTAAACATAGGCCTATTTTACAAAGCGGTCGTATCTGAAAGTTTATATTTTTGTCACTAGCAACCTACACCTGTCATTGGTCAATTGCATTTTCAGCTTTGGACAAAAACGTCCAGCAATTATTACAGCAAAAGTGGGACGTGCGTAAAGGTTCCTCTGTCCCTCCTGGTCGGGACATAGTTTAAGCCATAGGCTACGTTGGAAGAATATAATTTTTCTTTTCAGAAATTATAATTCATTGCCAGTTTTAATCTAGACACATTTGAAAACAGTCAGTGTTGGATTATCATCTATAAGTAGCTTGGGTTCTCCACTCAGAATTGTTTACGGCCATACCACCCTGAACACGCCCGATCTCGTCCGATCTCGGAAGCTAAGCAGGGTCGGGCCGGGTCAGTACTTGGATGGGAGACCGCCTGGGAATACCCGGTGCTGTAAGCTTTTACATCAGCAGAGGGCACTGCTCCTTCTTCAGTGGAGATCATACGGTCTCTGGTGGAGATAGAGCTGACAAGGAAACAGCATGGAATCTGCCACTTAATTTAGAACAAAAATAAACATTGTTACAGTGACAGTGTTCAATAGACTTAGACTTCTCTTTATTGATCCTTTTGGGATGAGTCCCGCGAGGAAATTGAAAGTTCCAGCAGCAGTTTTAGCAAGAAAAATACATTAAAAAATAGATAAAAAAGACAGTATACAAGACAGCAAAATAACAATAATAATAACAACAACAATAAGAACGTCCGTTCCACCAAAGAAGGAGGAAAAAAATCACAAGACTTACTGCAGACACTGTATGTAAAATGGGACCATCTGGTAAGCTATTTAAAGCTTTTTAAAGGGGCCCCACACTAGAAAATAATACACATTATAAATACAATCACAATGTTTGGATACAAAATTAAACATGTGTTATACAATAACATTTACAACCTACAGAAAAAGAAAAAGAGAAGTAACCATTTCTACCCTAACCTTAAGTGTTGGGACCGCTTGGTAGTTAAACGTTTAGTTCATCAGTCTAAGTATTGGTCAAATATGAGATGCAATAAGTGAACAACAAAGCAGGTAAATATAGCAATAGAAAAAAATAATAATTCAGAGTCACTGTTAAAAAGTCCCCAGCTGTTTAGAATTGGCTGTTCAATTAACATATTTATTGTAATAACGTTGTCTTAGTCTCTTTTTAAAACACAGACAAAAACTTTGTGTGTGTGTGTGTGTGTGTGTGTGTGTGTGTGTGTGTGTGTGTGTGTGTGTGTTCAACCTCACACTCAAGCTTGTGCATTCCAGTTTCCGTTGAAGAATCGAAAAATAAAGTACACGAAAAATCTCCAAGCTATAATAAAAACAGCAAGAAACAAACAAACAGAGCATCGGGGTCGGGCTATAACATAAAAATAAATTCAGACATAAGTGCATAGTTTCTGGCTTGGGGTTGGGGTTCTGTAGTGCATTTAACTCTAGGGAACAGTTTACATTTATGTGTATTTTTTTTTTTTATGATGACATTTTTAACCAAGAATTCAATATTCTTGTTCTTTGAGACCCTCCGCCCTCATAAAAGTAGGCTAGTAACCAGAAATAGCCTCTGTTTTTAGCATGCAAATCGCTGTTGACATGTTTACACTTCTGAATCATATTTACACATTCAAATTTCTCCAAGGTCTAAACATGTCAAATCAATAGTCTGATCGCATTTTAAATCAAACCTAGCTATGTTACGTATTTCACAAGAGGTGCCACCATGGCCATGGACTATAGCCTACAGCCAATTGGTGACAGGTAATTAGTTTCAGTACTGCGCAGACGAGATATTATCATGTAAAACCTTGAAAATCAGGCAAATTATCAAAAAAATATATAACGAGGTTCATTCATTACATAGCACATAATTAGACCAAACTTACCTGAGAGTAAGAAAAACCAGCCCTATTGGTTCAGATAGCGACTTGAGGAGCAGAAAGCGTTTTATTCTCGTCTTTCATCAGCAGAGGGCGCAGCTTCTTCTTTAGATGAGACAGGGGAAAAAAACAAGTGAAATATATAATTATGTTTTTTTAATTTGGCAGTGTGGAGATTTTGCGATTGTAGGCTACTTTTAACTTCTAAATAAATTAGAGAATACATAAATATGTGCATTAATAAACACATGCATATATATATATAAATATATATATATATATATATATATATATATATATATATATATATATATATATATATATATATATATAGGTCTACAGAATACAATACATGCTTAAAAAAGAATAAATAAATGCTGCAATAAATATGTAAATAAAAAATAATAAATACATGCGTAAATTAATAAGCATAAATAAGACCACCTTCTTAATTAGACACTAACATAAATACATAGTTCTAAATGTAGGTAATTCAAAAAAGAGGTTGGCTATTCATGTCTTGTTATTAACATCTACTTTTAGTATTTACATTATTTAAGTTTTTTATTGTCATTTTCAGCCCTCATATTCATTAAGTGGTGGTGAGATGACTCTGTGTATGCTGATTAATAAACATGTTATTCTCTAGTCTAAAACATCACCAATCCAAAACAATTTGCATCATCCGTATCATGTCCTTGTCATCTCTGTCTCCATTAAAGAAGGAGCAGCGCCCTTACTCAGAAAGACGAGAATTACACTCTCTGCACCCCCCCCCACCCCCAACACCCCCCCCTTGGCGGGGTGTTGGGTGTGTTTTGCCCCCAGCATCTCCTTCCAGGCAGCCCGGCAGTGGTTATGTTTAGGGTTAAGGTTAGGGTTAGCTGCCTGGAAGGTGAGGTTGGAGGTAAAAACACCATCGAGCCCCCAGACGGTCTCCATCGACCCTGCGGCTTCTACTCGGGGTGGTATGGCCGTAAGCAATTCAAACCGATGAAAACCAACTAGGAAATTCACAGATGCTTGTCTGCATGCTGTCCTGGTTGTTCTTCATGCGTGAGTATTTCCCCTTTCTATTAGCCTAAAAGATAAAGTTGGCTCCGTGGCCTATCTAAACAACTCAGACCACCAGTGTGAATAGGACTAGGCCTGCTCATTCAGCAGATGTGGAAATACTACACTTCCCACAACCCAACTTGACTCCCATGTGCAAACGCACCTGTACAATGTTTGGAGTTAATTAACCAGATTTAACGGCGCAGGTGTGCGCCGTGTCCGAGTTCGGCGTCTTTGATCTCGTCTGGCGGCAGTGAGCAGTAAAGCGCTACCATGGTTACCTGTCTGATGGTTCGGGTTTGCATGTGTCTAACGCTAGCCCAGCTCAACAGAGCAGGTAGTCCGCGAGACGCTCAGGGAAGGTCGGCCGGCCTGCTCGAGCAGTCTGACGTCAACGGGCAACAGTTTGAGGCAGGTCCTCGAGACCGGGCCAGGGCCGACCGAAGATCCCCAGCGCCGGTTTGGCGGTTCCTCCAAGGTAAAAACCTTCTAGACAGTAGACCATATGACAAAAAAAACAACAAATGTTTGTACAAAAGTTAAAACCAAACACGCCAGGGAAAACACAGCTACACAGCAGAATACAATGTAACCTCAGGCCTGTGTTGGGACAGTGTGGTAACCCTGGGCACTATACAGTGTTGCCAGATCTTGCGAGACAAATACGCAACCAGGGCTGTGAAAACAAGCCCAAAATAAGCGACTTTTTCTACGGAGCCTATGGAGCTAGAACAGTGACAGTAACCTGTGGTATTGAAAATAAAATTTGGCATTGAAACAACAAATATTGGCATTGAAAACTGTTGAACTGAAGTATAAAACACAAACATCAAAAAGTAGTAATCTCATAATCCTATGATATTATTTCATTTTGACATTTGTTTGCATCATGATAGGTTTTTCAATGTCAATGTAAATTTTTTCTTGATGTCCGTGTCTTTCAGTGACAGTTCTTTTTTTTTTTTTTTTTTTTACGCTGTCAAGATTTTTACAATGTCACTGTTTTCAGTTTCAACTTTCTGTCACTGTTTTGGCAGAGGAAGGAGGGGCCTGTGGCGAAGGACAAAGAGGGCGTGACTTGTGGGAATTTACATAGGCTACTGGCGAGAGACCCGCACCTCCGTAGGAATCCTGCCATTTTTTCACACAGAAGCAGGCTGGTTTAGTGTTAACTTTTAATGTAGTTTTTCAGTGAATGCGTCCAGCCTTTTAGTGAGTGTGCGATTTGCCTAGAAACCTATTATGTGAAAAAATGGCCGATATGAACAGACTTAGCCTACTTGAGATTTGGAGGTTCCAGGTGAACGTGTGGAAGACATTGCAGATGTGCGGTTTTAACCACTCTGGGAGGATTCGTCTGGAGGTGCGGTCTCTCGCCAGTAGCCTCTGTAAGTTACTCGTAAGCCACGCCCTCTTTGTCCTTCCCCTCAGGCCCCTCCTCCCTATGCCAAAACAGTGACAGGAAGTTGAAACTGAAAACAGTGACATTGTAAAAATCTTGACGGCGTAAAAAAAAAACTGTCACTGAAAAGACACGGACATCAAGAAAAAATGTACATTGACATTGAAAAACCTATCATGATGCAAACAAATGTCAAAATGAAATAATAGCCTATCATAGGATTATGAGATTATTACTTTTTGATGTTTGTGTTTTATACTTCAGTTCAACAGTTTTCAATGCCAATATTTGTTGTTTAAATGCCAAATTTTATTTTCAATACCACAGGTTACTGTCACTGTTCTAGCTCCATAGTAAACCACCTTTTAACACTATTTAACATTAGAAAACTGATGGGATTTGAAATATAGACACTTTTTCACAGTGATTTTGAGTTCTTGTTCCCCACGACAGGTTGAATCCATTCTTTTCCTCCTTTCTCTTTCTCCCAGTCTTTGTTATACTTCTTCCCATATTTCGCCCACTTTATCCCGGGCATTTATTCCTCCAAAAACTCTCCTTCAGTCCACTCACCATTAGTCGCTACTCGCGCATTTTCCTAACCAGAAAACAACAGACCGCCCTGCTCGGCCTCTGATTGGCTGGTACTCGTTTCCATCTGGGTCAGAGACAATTAGAAGCAGGAAGTGGGCGGGACATACCGCTGCTGTCTATAGTGTTTATGGGGAAAGGGGCGGGATCGAGCGAACCGGCAAGAACAAGCTGGGAACAAGCCCAAATAAGCAACTACACTTTAGTGACAAGCCCAAAAAAACCGCAACCCGCGACTACCAATATTTGTAAGCGACTTTACAAAAAACAAGCCCAAAGTCGCTTATAATAAGCGGACTTGGCAACACTGGCACTAAACCGCAAGGCCCCTGGCCCAAATGATACGTTTGCACATACTTGTGGACCACCTCAACTGACAGATTGGGGAGGGGAGTGGTAGCGGTCATCTTGATTTGTGTATTATATTATCATTGTAAAATTAGTGTTCATAAACAAGTAGCCTAATGTATGGTCTTTCAAAAATTTCAAGTGAATAATGTAACAATTTACCAAAAAATATTTTTAAAGCTTGTGTCATGTGGTGCCCCTCCACTGGTGGTGAATGGTTGGTGCCCCGGGGCACTGGCCAATCTGGGCATGTGTAGCCTAAAGTGATGTGAATCATCCTCCTTTATTCTTCATTCCCTTTTGACCATCAGAACATGGGTTTCATGCTTCTTGAGATGTTGTATCAGTGGATAAACTTGATAACGTTTTCTTTATAGTAGTTCCACATTTAAGCATAGTTGACATTTTGGTTAAATTATTTTGCTTTTCTCGTTTTTTTTTTTTTATATAAACACAAATTAGATTATATCGTATTTGAGCTTTGAACAGAGCCTTGGCTGATACAATCTTTGGGCCAAGCTATCTTCTGACTGTATAGCTTCATATTTAGTGTGTGGACATTGGAGCGGTATTTATCAGATAAGCCCATTTCCCAAAAATGTTGACCATTCAATTTTTAACCCTTGTGTTGTCTTCCCATCGACCTGCAATTCTGTGTTTTTTCTGGGCCGAAATTTGGACAATTTGAAGTGTTTTTTTTTCTACACATTTGTCAATGTTTTTGTTGGGGTTTTTTTCCCAATTTTTTTCTCACATTTTTTTTTTTTTATCACTTCTTTTTAACGAGTTTTTGTCACCTTTGGCGATTTTGCAGATTTTGTTTGGTCACTTTTTTCAGCGTTTAAAAAAAAATAAATGTTTTTGTTGAATTTTTTCTGCATTTTTTTTAAAGCCTTTTTACAACATTCTTTGGTCATAGGTCTGATTTTAAATAAAGGTGGAAATGCCCAAAATAATTATTTTGTAAACCGGTCAATTTGACCCCCAAGGACAACAGGAGGGTTAACCCATAGCATTCCCATTTCTAAAAAATAACTATGATTGTTTTTCATTTCAGGGAGAGGAAATGGTCCAGGACTACCAGATTCCAACCAGCCACAGTTCCGCTGCAGTAATGACACACTGACCCTGCGCTTTTCACCCACCCGATACACCAATCTGCGTCTGGAAGGTGTTTCAGTCGCCCACCGACAGCTTTTGTTTTTTGAAAAGGCAATGCCAGCTGTTGTCAGAAGCCTGAAGTTTCTCAATCAATTTCCACAGATGGGACACCGTTGTTGATGCTGCCTGACAGGTGTCATGGTTCCATTCACATTTATAGGCGGTATCTGCTGGTGACGCTTCCCTATACTGGCTGCTATTCAACAACGCAGGTAAAATGTTTATTTCTTTGCCCAAACTTGAGTACTGTGGCTGACAAATCCAAGGGCCTAACGAATGCATAACTTCTCCGTATGCTACTTCAGCTGAGCAGTTAAAATGTTTTGACTGAGTTTTATTCCATGATTGAATAGTATTTAATTGTGTTTGGCCTTTTGAAGTTTTCTTTTTATCAATATACTAATATGAAGCTGTAAATTAATTGGCTGATTGTATCATAAAGCAGTGATTCCTAAAGTGGGGGTCGCGAGCCAGAGAGAGGGGGGGGGGGGGGGTCGCAAGTGGATTTCCAGAAATAAAATAAAAATTTAAAAGATTAGAAATTGCATATGTTAGCCATGATTTCAACACAAGATAAAACTAGTGGCTAAATTTAAAATAAAACCAAGCAAATAAATAAATAAAAAGGGAACCGCTCTTTTTGATTTTCATGCCCATAGTGCGTGCGCGGTTGCGCGCAATGTTTATATACGTTTATAGTGGGGGGGGTCGCAAGTCACTTGCCCCGTTACTTTGGGGGTCGTAGGCTGAGAGTTTTGGGAACCCTTGTCATAAAGGAGCTCTGATGCACAAAGTTGAGCAATTTTGAGGATTAGTCGTTTCTGAAATTGTATGACCGTACTTATTGCTGCTTAGTCCTTTTTTATTTTTCTCCTTGTTGCAACTGTTCAATGTGCTATAAATTGTCCATGCCTCTTAATATTTTGATTGACCAATGAATGCAGTTCTGACTAAAATGCTTTGACAATGTTACACTATTTTTTTTTTTTTTTTTTTTTTTTTTTTTTTCCTCAGCTTGAAGAGGGTGGATACAGCCCATTGAAACTGATTATTTTGACAAGCTGCTGCAGAAGAACATGATGGGCATGGCTGTCTGTGAGAATCCAGAAGTGTCTCCACTGGTAACTTGTGGAACGAGTATCACTGTGAAGCTGCCTCGTGAAACAAAACTAAAGGAGGTTAAAGAGCTTGGTAAGAAATGGGTGGTTTTTGTTGCAACATTGAGATCACTGTGGAAACCTGGGGAACATGTGTGAAATAAACTCTTTGGTTAGAATTGGATTGCTAGCAAGCTTTTCTTGCTTGAGAAATTGTTTCCAAGCCTCATAATATGTGCACTCTGCAATGTAACACTTTTTTCTGCAGATGATTTTGTTTATGACGGATACTCTGTGAGCCAATGGAAGACCCCCAATGCTTTGTTTGTTCAAATATCAAAGTTACCAGACAAGGTAAGTCGGGTGCAAAGCATAATATCACATTGTTAAATGTTCTTTACCGTGAAAACTAACATTTAGATGTTTGCAGGATTCTGGCTTTGAACTGGTTTATTTAGATTCTACTGGGAAACTGCACACAAAGTTGGCAATTTGTTACCAAAAACAGTTGAAGCATCGTGTCGCGCGAGCGCTAGAGGAACCAGACATTTTTGAACTGTGGGACTTTGAAGAGACTCCTGTTGAACCATTTGATCCGGACACAACGTCAACGAAGTTGCAATCCATACAAGACGCAACAACTCAAGTGCTTCACTCAGAAACGGATCCAGAAGATGACTGTATGACCACTCAAGCACCTAACTCGGAAACGGATCCAGAAGATGACTGTATGACCACTCAAGCACCTAACTCAGAAACGGATCCAGAAGATGACTGTATGACCACTCAAGCACCTAACTCAGAAACAGATCCAGAAGATGACTGTATGACCACTCAAGCACCTAACTCAGAAACGGATCCAGAAGATGACTGTATGACAACTCAAGTACCTAATTTAGAAATGGTTACGGAAGACGATAGTACAGGATTGTTTGAATTGTGGGGAATTGAAGACATTCCTGAAGAGCCCTACATTGAATTAGATGAGGAGATTACCTCTACCGCACCCTCTGTGACGACCACCCCCGCCCCCTCAATCACAACCACCAACTCAACCAAGACCACAGTGGCCGTGTCAACAATAAGTTGTCCATAGTTTGCCCCCCGAAGAATGGAAGAGAGCGTTCCTTTCATTGTTAAAATGAATAAAATTGACTGACAACAAATTAAGGCACTTTCTTTTCTCCTATTGATTACTTGTATAGTTCTGCTATGGAAAATGCTGTTCATTTATTTATTTTTTTGCTCTTGAGCTCTCATGGCTTTGGAAGACATTAAATGTCTTGCTGTGACCACTCATCTGCATTGCAGAGCCCATTGATAGGAAAAAATGGGATCTTGTCAAGTCGTGGTGTTTTAATTCCTGAAATTACTACCCCAAAATGGTTGTGGCTAGCTAACATATCTTTTGTTGGGTCAAACTGTAAAACCTAAGGGCTATTTGTCCTGTGATTAGACCAAACAAGCTTTAGAGTAGGGGCTTGTTTCTTGCGCTGTAGTTTATCAGCCAATAGTGATAACCTGTCTTTACGGAGGACAGTGACCACTTTGGATTGTAGACTTTAGTGGTTTTCACACATTGGCAAAGGGTCTACAGTTGCAGTACTCGAGCAACATCTGCTCACTGACGGGCTTTGTGTTTATAGTATATGAATTCCCTGTGCGGTGTCCTTGAGTGCCAAGAAAGGTACCTTTTTAAATAAAAAGTATTATTAATTGTCTTCACTCATGAGTTCCACTCACAAGTTGCTTTGTGGTGGTCCCAGGTGACACTTGTAAATGTGCATAAATCAGGTGTCAGGTGAGAGCAGAAGTGTATTTTTCATCTGGCAGGTTTATATCTTTTCAGAGGACTTTAGAAATGGTTTGGTACTAAACTGATGTCCCCTACAATGTCCAAAAGGTCAGGTATACACAACATCGCAATGTTTACTGGGCAGTTGTCAATTATTTTTTTAATTTTATTAAAGCTTTGTAAAAGCATCAGAAAGCGACAAATCAGCCAATGACTTGGTGTTTTCATGCTGAGTCCAACTTAAAACCACTAGATGCAAGAAATAAATACTGTACTCAATGTGTACATCTGTTAAAGTACACTGGTCCTTTCTAGCAATATCTCCTAAAGCTGCTTCAGTACATGATGTTTTCTCAAAGTGAATTAGACCAGGCCCCAGGGGATTGAGTCTTAATACCCCACCAGTATAAAATGCATATTGGAATACCACCTCCCAGAGTGTTGCATCAAATCACAAACGAACTTCAAAGGATAGTCGTATTTGAATGTGTATGATTGCCTCTGATGCAGTTGTGTGTGTAACTGGATGTGAGGGGTCTACAAGTACTGTTGGGTCCTTGTAAATTATGGAGTTTGGTATAGACCTCTATCTGCAAAGTGTCTCGAGATAACTTATGAATTGACACTATGAATAAAATTGAATTTATTCATACTTTTGACTTCAATAAAGAAAGGTTGTAGTAATTCAGAAAATCATAAAAAAAAACATTGGTTAATTTTTAGCTTTGGGGCAACAGGGTATTTTAATAAGACTTTTGTACATTATTTTAACATGTTGCTGGTCAAATGTGCTTTACATTAAGTCTGTTCAATGACATGCATTTATTAATAAATGCAAGCATGTATTAAATGCATGTGTATTACAAGTTTTATGTATTTTTGTTTCAACTTTTAAGTTAACTATTGACATCTGTATTTCAGCTTTTTATGTATTGATCAAAAGTTCAATGTACATCCTCAATACCGTTTCCTTGTCAGCTCTGTCTCCACTAAAGAAGGAGCAGTGACCTCTGCTGACGGAAATAAAAAGCTTACAGCAAGAACTGACCCTGCTTAGCTTCCAAGGTCGGACGAGGTCGGGTGTGTTTAGACCATACATGGCCGTAAAATATTACATTTGAAGAACACAAGCTATTTATAGATGGAGAAATGAAACACGACGGCTTTCTAAACTGGTTGGGGAATACTGAACTACATGTAATTACACTAGTAGTGTAGCCTACCTACAGTTTGCAGTTGCTTGCTGGTAGTTCAACTACATTAATCTTTGTATAGGGAATCAAGAGGTTGAATTGCTTTTTTTATATATTTTTGTACTCAGGCTACTACATAAACTTCTGTATTTTAGCATTTATTTAGCCTTTTTTTTCTTTTGTTCCTTTTTTTAATCTATTCAACTGTTTGCTATATTCATTAATGTGTTTATTAATTTTATTTGCATTTTTTATTTGTTCATTTAGGCCTAGGCCTACTTATTGAGACTAAGTCATTTTAGTTAAATAATGTAGGCCCTTTTTCAGTCACCCAGAATAAAAGAGTTTACAGACAAATATGTATTATAATTAATTAATCAATATTTATGTTAAATGTATTTCTTTGATACCACAAGCTGCCAAAACTTAACTTGTTTTTTAATTTGGCAATGTGGAGTTTTTGCTATTGTAGGCTACTTTTAACTTCTAAATAAATTAGAGAATACATAAATATGTGCATTAATAAACACATGAATTTTAGGAATCTTGCGGCACCTTTCACCCACGCTCAAGGCACCCCAATTTGGGAAGAGCAAAATTAGGAGCGGCCTAACAATATGGACAAATCAAAAATCTCCTTGTGACGACCGTGGGGGACATCTCCACTTCAGTTCTAAGCAGATCCCAAAAAACCCGTTAAAATATGGTCATTTAAAACCTGTTGAAATCATAGAAATAAAACGTTATTTCAATGGTTGAAATGCCAGCCTATGATTTCTAGGTAAATTTGAAACAAAATACTTTTTAACCACAATAATTGATTTGCATTCAATCAAATTACCACAGCGACAGATATCCCAATTTGTGACACGAAACATTCTTCAATTAATATATTAAAGGGATACGAAAAGGACTTAAAGTGATGGTATTGTAGTAGACTGTATGGTTTCTTGGCATTTAAATGCTGGTATGTCTATATATTAATATACTTATATACCGATATGTCTATATACTGGTATGTTTATATGCTGGTGTGTCCATATGCTAGTGTATCTATACTAGCTATATACTAAGTCTAGTATGGCTGTGTTATGTAATCTGCTATAGATGGTATAGAAAGTAGAAGAAAGGAGAAAAAAAAGAAAAAGAAAAAAAAAGAGGGTTTATAAGTGTTTGTGTATGTATGCATCTGTGTCTATGATGTGTAAATAATAATGTGTAAATAACTGAAGAATAAGATTTACTAAAGGATAAAAGTAGAGAAAGGGGGTCGGACTTGATAAGTTGTTAATCAACTTCTTCCTACTCCTTTTGAACATGAAACATTTTTGTTGCGTTTGAATGACTTTCAATATTGGAAGACTGTGCTAAAAAGTACATTACCTTATTTATGTCATTTTAATTATATATGTATGCAGGAATGCATGTATATAAATCTTTTATTTTAATGTTGTTTTTTTTGTTTTGTTTTATGTTCTAAACTAAAAAACAAAACAAAAAACAAAACAAAAAACATGGCATCAGTGAGGAAACGATGAAGGGTGCTAATTCAGTGAGCAGACTTCATCTCCTTTCCACTGCATGACGTTTGACAGAGTCCCATTTTTATATCCTTATAACTAAGTTAGCTGCTTGTCTCATTGTCACGCAGCCAAACTACGATGTTTGATTGAGCACAAAATAAATTAATACATGTTACCAATGCGTCTTAAAAAGTGTTGGAAGACTCACTTTCTGACCAGAACACATTATTTGTTCCTTTCTCATGAGTTGGGCTGTTTTGAGGGGGCATTCCCCGCTGCCCTCAAGCCCTCTCCAACAGGCCAGCAGAGCTAGACAAACAAGACCTGGGTCCAGTCAATTTGTTTGGACAAATGTGGGGATTTGGGGCCACGGCAAGTTATGCAGGGACGAGTGCTAATTGTTTGTGTGCCAAGCAACTCCTCTCAATCCCCGGGTCTCTCAAGTCACTCTATTCACCCCAGTCTTTGTCTGGTAACTTGAACCTGACACCCCCCCCCCCCATTACAATTACATTCAGTCTTTCGAAGAATCAATCCATTGTCCAGCATAAAATGAAATAATGTGATTTTTTTCTTCTAAATGTACGCTTTCGTCACCCATACACAGATGGGGGGGGGGGGGGGAATGAGGTCCTCTTAAACCTCCTCCTTCTCCTGGTCAACAATAAGCTCAGCAGAGTATGTGGCTAAGACAATCTGAGAAATTGACTGGAGGCGTAACCTCAGCCAGGCCCCTGTCCACCAGTTCACTCAGGCCCCTTGGCGCTCTCCTGGCATGCTGATCAGAGGATTAGGTCCCAGAGACAGTGTTGAGTCAAGAGTATACTGGAGAAAAGGGAAGGCATGCAGGGAAGATGAGGTACATGCCGGTTTCACACGCACTCACACACTCACACCCACACAAGAAGGGAAGCAGACTACACCCGTCCCTGCACCAGTGGAAACTTGTCAGTAGAGGGTACCACAGTGCCGGCACTCAGTGCTTGCGCAGGGGGAAAACAATTTGAAAAGTAAGTGAATTTGGAGCTCAAATATGGTACTTTATATTATATTGTATTAATGTGAGTATTTTGGCATGGCAATTCATACAATTCCATTGTTGCTCTGACAATTTTCCAACAGCTGCCCCAAGGTCATTAAAGTCTCCAGGACATCCTTTAATTTTAATTAATTTAATTCAATTTTTAATCTGTTTATTGATCCCCTATGGGGAAATTACAATTCCTACTCTGTGTCCACACTTTTTTTGTTAGTTTACACACAGTCCTGAACTATACACACACACATGCTCAGGATCTATACATGCACTAATGGAGAGATGTCAGAGTGAGTGGGCTGCCAGCCGAACCAGCGCCCTGAGCGGGTGGGGGCGGGTACGGTGCCTTGCTCAACAGCACCTGGCAGTGCCCAGGAGGTGAAGTGGCATCTCTCCAGCCACCAATCCACACTCCCTACTTTTTTGCCCATACGGGGACTTGAAATAGTGACCCTCCGGTTCCCAACCCAACTCCCTATGGACTGAGCTACTGCCACCCGAAATTTGTTGCACTTGACAGTTAATTATTTAAAGGAGAAGTCCGGTCGATTCCAACACAACGCTCTGTTGTCTGTAAATTTGGAGTGCTGTCAGTATAGAGAAAAATGAAACCAATGGGTGCTGCCTACACCGTGTTATCCTCGTGCTAGAGTTAGCACCCAACAGGCTTCAACGGGGCAAGTTTTAAACGTGTTTTTAGCCTCTTAACATGTCCAAAATTCATTAAAAGTGCCTTACCCATGTGCAGTGATTCCTTCCGAGTTAACACAGTGAATCTGACTGCATCGATGTGAAAGAAGTGCATGAAAGTTGAGTCAATTCAGCTATACTTAGTTCCTGTATTGAGACTTCAGTTACCGTCCACAAACTACAACACAGAAAAGAATACAAACAATAATATTTAGGCTATCAATTTAATGATTAAATAAGTTAGTGTCTCCAAATTTACCTCAATTATAACTTGTCTCCTCCCAGTTGTAATACAGCACTTACTTTTAAAAAATAAGCATATGCTTATTTTTGAAAATATGTTTATCTCTTTTCAATGTTGTAGTTTGTAGATGGTCCCAAAGCACTCCTTGGAGTATCAATACTTGAACTAAACCCAGCTGAATTAGCAGAACTTTCCTGCATTTCTTTCCCATCTGCTGCAGTCACTGTGTTCACACAGAAGGAATCACATCACATGGGTAGGATTTTTTAATGACGTTTTGAACATGTTTAGAGGCTTAAAACACATTTAAAACTTGCCCTGTTTAAGCCTGATGGGTGCTAACGCTAACAAGAGGATAACACGGTGTCAGCAGCACTGATTGGTTTGGTTTTTCTCTCTACTGACAACGCTCCAAATTTACAAACAACAGAGCAACGTGTTAGAATCGACCGAAATGCTCCTTTAATTCTGTCGTCCATCTCTGTGACTGTCACAATCCCTTGAACACTACAATTCAAATTCATGAACCACTTTGCTTTAGCAAGATGTTTTTTGGCCTCCAACTTCACGTCAAACCTTTTCTTTTTTGCTTCCGTTAAGGTGTTACTCTGACACAACAATGACAGCTGTAGTAATAGTTCGTAATTTTTTGGGTCCCCGATAGCTATTTCTGACTCTGCTGAGTTTGTTGTGTGTCTGCTGGTGTCCCACAGCAGGACTTTAACTTTCATGATAGAAAGTGTTCTTTTTATGCATAGGCGACATAAGAAACTTGACAGCACCATTTGGGGGCATTATTAATGGCCAAATCCTTTTCCATATTTGGTAATTGTTTTTTTTCACTCTTTCAAAATGGCAGCAACCATTTTTAGCACTGCACACACACTCGTTCCAACAGTTTGTGCCTGACCTTTCTACTTGAAGCAAAAACATTGTTGGCACAGTATACAATATGGCTGGATTCCAAAATAATGTTTTCCTCCCTGCACATCCACCCACCATTCAGGTCTCATTACAACATTAACACCATTTGCTAGAGTGGTAGAAACAGGTGGTGGATAAAACAGAAGCAAGCATTAGGGAGTTTTTACAACTCGGTGTAATTTGCGGGTGAAGTTTCAACAGTGGTGCAATATTTATTTGTTTCAGTTAGCGTTCACACTGCACCTTGTCAAAGACAGCAACAGAAGGAAAGGGTGGTGTGGAAGACAATGCTATGTTGTCGCCCAGACAACAAGGTATGGTCATAATAAGTTATGAATTTAAAAGTAATGAATCTTTATATCATACATAGGTCCTTACATTGCGTGCAAGGTTGAAATTGCAGGTTTTTGGTTCACTTTAGGTCGGATTGCATTCTCACCTGAAGTGATCTGAACTCTGGTGCAGACCCGTTTTCAAGCAGACTAGAGTTTGGTTGTCTGTACTGCACTGGAGTTTGAATGAGCTTTCGCATCACCTCAAACCAACCGGACTATCCGACGAAACGCTCCAGGATTCGGTTAAACAGACCAAACTGCCGAGGTGTGAAAGCAACCTAGGGTTTTTAGCCCAGGTTCAACTGCTTCAGAAATCTGTAGCATGTCACAAACAGTCCAGGCCTCTGCTGTGAGGTCTTAAGCCTTCATGGATCTAGCTGTGTTGCTGCTGTGAAGGTTTTAAAGTGTCCTTTAAGCTCAAAGTTAAGTTGAAACTTAAATTGAATGAAATTTAAATCCTTACAAGTAAGAGAGCCCACAAACAAAATTACTATCCAAAACATGCTCGCAGGCTAAAACTTAAATTAGTACAAGAGCACACATAAACAAAATAACTTGAATTGGTCCTCAGAACGATAGAAAGTCCCACATGAACATGCACATATGCGCACGCGCGCGCACGCACACCACACACACACACACACACACACACACACACACACACACACACACACACACACACACACACCACACACAATTTAACAGGGTCATTAGAAATGCACCCTCCCACAAATCTCAGCCCATTCATGCCTCTTGTGTTTTGTGTGTTTGGTTCTGCCCACCGATCAGGAGACAGGTGGCCAGCAGAGCTCAAACTGTTCTGCCTTAACTTCAAGCCAAGAAAGTGTGGCCTCATCTTGAGTAAAGCCCAGTAGTAACTTTTCTCTGATCAACCACACACACACACACACACACACACAACACACACACACACACACACACACACACACACACACACACACACACACACACACACACACACAAACAACACTGGACACCTTATTAAACTCAGCAATGTGCTGCTGGCTCTTCTAGTGGTGGTGGGGGGCCTAATGTCAGTAATTTGGGAAGTAGAAGGACAATAACACAGAACACAGAGTCTGTGCTGTTGACATCTGCATACTCCCCTCCCAAAAGGCAAATCCACGTTCACACTAAGGTATAAGTCTGCATCGCGATTCTCTGTAGAATGATTCAATGCTCGATTCTGATAAGTTATTAATCAATTATTTAAAAACTATTTAAATGATTGATTTTTATTTTAAAGTTACTGTCTCCAGACATGTACAAATTAGGAAATGGTGACTGAAAGAGGATGGGAAAATGGACAACAACTTAGAGTTTTGGCAAGAGTGCAGAAAAAAAACACACAAAAATGTCCAAAAGGAAAGTAGGTTTTGTATACTATATACACATGATCTTATAAGACATAGATAAAATAATTAGGCAAAACACATAAAGGCTGTTCATCTACTCTATCATATTACATCTGACTGCCTCATGTTACATGTTGTAAAGAGCCAATTCTCCACCTTTAAACATGACTAAAGTAATGATAAAGTATTTCTGATTCTGATTCTGACTGAGCCTCTGGCCGAAGATTACGGTGAGAGAAGGTGACTCAGCATGTTCAAGGCTTAAGCATGTAATGACTAAACAATAAAAATCTTAGTAGAATAAACATTTCATCAAAACTTGACAAATATTGCATAGGTCAAAATCTAACAAACTCAGGTTTATACATATTTTTTAAAAATTACTAATGGAAATGTACATTAAAAGTTTGTTGTACGAGAGGCATCGATAATCGGTTTAGAATCGAATCATTGGCCTCTGAATCAGAATCATATTGAATCGGGAGGTGCCCAGAGATTCCCACCCCTACTAATGTAGATCCATTTCAAAACTCATCTTTTTAGTCTTCATGTTGGGCTTCCTCTGCATCAACCCAGCATTTCCAAAGGCCAACTTTGGCTTTCTCTGGGATTGTTCATATCAACTCTGATGCTGTTTCGGTTATGAAAAGCTTCACAGTGTGAACATTTATCCTGTTCTTGCTAATTTTGTGTGTCAGATAAAAGATGCAAAATACAGATTTTCTCATTTATATGTATACATTGTTACATGACTATCAGCCATGGGCTTTCATTTAACACAAAAAAATTATGTTTCCATAGTATTTAACAATGATAATGATGAAGATTATGATGTTACAAAGGCAATAGCAGGCGACAACGGTCATTTTATCTTGTCTTTTTTAAACTTTTGTTTGTTCTGCTTCATAGAGATGCAGAAGTACCATAGTGAATCCTGTTGTTTGTTAGTAGCAGCAGACATACTTGTTATTGTTGTTGTGTGAATCATCCACTCACGTAATTTACTAGTATTTCTATTTTCTGCTACTTAATACTTCTAATCCACTACATTTCAGAAGGCACTTTTTACTACATATAATAATATATATACAGTATATACAGTATATATATATATACTTTTATAATACTTTTATAATTTGTTTTTACTGTAAATAAAGAAAACATGTTATATAAGGGATTCTATAATCTACCCAATAGTATACTACATATCTAAATTGGCTCCCCATACAACATTAAAATGCTCTTACATGTATATTTGTTAGAGATAAAAACAAGATAAAATATTATTCTATAATAATATGGGAGCTAATCTGCATAATGGATACTACCTTTACTTTTACATTTTGGTACTTTCATTTAGCTGATAATTCTGATGTACTTTTACTTTAAGGAATACTTTACCCTCAAAATTATCAGTTGTTTTTCAGTTGTTTTCTATAATTCTTCAAGAAAAAAATATAATTTTTCTTGCATGGAACGAAGAATCCAAAAAACCGAGAATTAGTTTAATTCTTCCTTCAGGAGAAACAAAAGGAGTTCTAAGTATTTTCTCATAGTTGTGGGCATTTCAGTGTGGCAAGTAAGCTTTTAGGAAATGATCTGAAAAAGCCAAATGTGGACAGCCTAATTTTCAAGGTTGCTTCAGTTAACGTGAACGTAGCCAAAGGCCTGTGAAAGGTGGTCCAGTGATCATTCAGCATTGTGTGTGTCTTGTTTGCAGATCCTTGTGCATGTGCTGCTGCTTTGGCAGTTGCAGGTTGGGCACGGATGCCACAATATGGGCTTTAATTCAGACCAACAACCTCTCTGTCAAAAAGGAGGGGACAGAGCAATTAGCCCCATGGAGGAGAGAGAAAGAAAGAAGGAAGAATGAAGGGGAATTGTGAATTTGACACATTAAATGGTGGCTGTCATTAGCATGTGGCTGTGTGGCGTTTTATTCACTGGATCCTTGAATGTATATTGCTTCACTACCACGACCGTACCCCCACCTCTCTGCTTCCTAGTCTGTCTATCATCCCCACGGCCACCTTTCACTTGTAATCACCCTATTTAGCCTCCTTTTTTATTCACTTTCTACAGCTTTTCTGTCGCTTTCATCTTTTTATGCCGTCATGCTGACTAGATTAGAGTCCATGGAATCAAAACAAATTAAGCTGGATAATTAGATGTAGGAACAAATGGAACGTCTGACACTAGTTGGTAGGCTCAACACCAATAAAAACACAAGGTTATCATCCTGTCTTAGAACTAACTAGAAATGTGATGCTAGAATGACTGACCAAAAGCTGCTCAGCAGTTCCTGCAGGGTTTCTGGTAACACATTAAAAACTCATTGTGACTTGAATTAGTCTGTCGAAGACCTGACACAGCTTCTGTTTGAGCTGACTTTCACTCAGCTTGTTGTCTCTAGTATATTAGCCTGGAAAAGAGCAAAGTAGCAGGCTCAGTGTGGTGCCTTTTTCTCCATTGTGCTGAAATCACCTCATGCCAGCTTTCCGCTGTCACATTAGTGCACATCAAGACACTGAGCAACACACAACCCACACAGAAAGGAAGTTTGTCTCTAGGTTTCCATCTTTCAGATTCTTGTAGATTCAGTTTTGTGTTTTGTTAGTGCAGAATGATTATTTAGCATGTACTCTTCAAAAAAGACTAAATACAATGTGTTTCAGGCACACTAAATTAACAAGGATTGAAATTTCCAACATATTAATTGTAAATTAAAGTAATGCTGACTTGGGGGGATGGAAGTCACATTTGGATGGGTGTTTTTAATCGTAACAGGCTGGAGGAATATCCGTCTTTCACTCAGTTACTTACTTGTCTTTTGAAAACTTGTTGATTTGTCACATAACTGGCCTGTGTTTTGATGGACATCCAACATGTAGCTGCTGTCTATGAGCAACTGTGGCAGCTTAGTGCTGCCAAACTACAACGTGCTTTTAGAAGCAAAGTGTGGCCAGAGAACACCGGCAGCCAATCAGTAACAGAGTGTTGTGACTCCTGTGACTTACATTTACAAAGAATATTCCTCGCTGATGCATTTTAAAACTTTTTGGACACCAATGGTACACGGAAAATGCTTAGTAAAAAAAAGATAGGATATTGCCAACCTTATCCTTTAAACTGGTAAAAACCAAAGTCCATTCTCCTCTTTACACTTTTTACTTTTTATTCTCTCCTATTCCTTCTGTTCCAGTGTGGCCATCAGCTCCCCTTTTCCACACTCTCTCTCTCTCTCTCTCTCTCTCTCTCTCTCTCCTTTTCCTCGCTGCCTGTTAGGGCCAGGCAGGCCGAGCTGTCAGAGCAGCAACAATCCCGGTCCATTAGTATGGAAATGAGGCTGCGGGCCGACAGGTGGCCTGCTAGACAGCTCAATTAAACTGCTCATTAAAGAGGAAAGTTAACGAAGCTGCAGCCCGGTGCCAGTACGGCTTTAACACACAATGTGATGTCACAGGCAACAAATTGATGGTGAGTAGGAGAGTGTGTCAGTCTGCTTGTGTGCAAATGTGTGTGTGTGTGTGTGTGTGTGTGTGTGTGTGTGTGTGTCTGTGTTTGGCCAGAGATTGAACAGAGATTGAACAGGTCAGAGAAAGTTAGATGGATGTTACTAATAAGGCAGATATTCAGTGATCAGATAAGTTGAGAGATGAGGGAAGAGAAGGGAGGGAGAAAAAAAACAAGTCAACAAGTCACTCAAACTGTGCCTTTTACTGTCCCATCAGGCTGCCAGCGGCCAAGTTCTCTGCATCATTAACTGGACAAAAACACAGTAATGCTCTCATTAATATAAAACCGCCCAGAACTCACAAAGTCACAAGTTTACTGCAAATTATTGAAATATTCTCCACATCCCAGCTAGTGCGTTTAGCAACATTTAGAGCCGTCTAATTTGAACACAACTAAAGCATCTACGGTCTAAAGTTATTACCTCAACAATACATTCCAACAGGCTATTGCTGCAGTTCTTTGGGGTTAACCCTGCAGGTCAATCTCCATCAGCTTCATTTCACAGTTGTATATCATGATTTAGTGAATTTTCTTCAAATTCTATTGTAGAACTGTCGATAAACTGAACAGACTGCATCCCTGTTTTTGTGGTTTCTACAGTAGTTTTTAATAAATAATAAAGTAAGATACTGTATCACATTGATTGAAAAGAGGAATATTACCTTTTTTATTTTAAATCAGGGTCATTCTTACTCTACCATTAACATATAGAGGTTCACATTTTTTTCTAGTGTTTCTAAAGACAATACTAACATGCCATATGCATGTTGAAGGAGTTGTTACAAGAGTTATTATGTCACTGTAATTATTCCTCCTCGCTATACTGGCTATAAAGTGATCTCTTTCTCACTGTGGTTCTTTGTATATTTTCACATCATGTATGCAGGTTTAGGGAGTAAAGGTTACATAATGAGGATACAAAAAATTACTTTTTTTCTGTTAAAGTTATTGAAAAAAATGCCATCATATTACCGATGCATTTAGTAAAAATGGGGATTGTTAGCAGCATTAAATAACGATATACTACCACACACTACAACATTTCACAAGTCTCACGCAAACCATAGCCAACAGTTACTAGTTAATTATTAAGACCTCTCATGTTGGTAATTCACTGGGTGGAAATTTCAAAGCAGAAAAGGGGGAACAACAACACAGTACAGTGCCCATATTTGGTATCAAAAAGTAATCAAGTTACATTACTTTAATATTATCTAATAGATTTTGCAACTGACTAAATTTTTTGACAGGTAATTAGTAATTGAATTGGCCTGTGCATTTGGTCAACAAAACACACATTATGTACATATTTTAGTTTTTTTCTATTATTGATACATTATTTTGAACAATGACAAATGAAACTTTTTATAATTAATAATTTCAACAAACCTAAAATAAGAGGCAGTAACATTAGATATAAACATTCTGGGGCTGTTTCATCCCTCCTTCCAAAAACAGTCCACAAGAGGAATTTGGCCCATTAAAAGTCTTTATGGAAGTAAATATGCCTCTTTAAGTAAATGACAACATTAAACTTTTTGCTTTTTTCACTGTTTGAGAATAAATTTCACTCTTACGGAATAACACAGCACATTGTTGAAGTTCTAGATGGGATGGAGGTGGGGGTCATTGAGTGCAACATGCATTAATAGTCGTGCATTGTTTATTATGTATGAGAATAAAGATGTAACACAACATGGTAATCAGTTTGTAACCCTGACCAATTCAGTCTGTAATCCGGGGGGGGGGCGTGCTCTCTGAAGTGTGAAAATGTGGCCATATGCGTCTTGCTTTTCTCTTGCTATCTCTTGTGTTTCGATCGCTGCGTCTGTGACATGGAGGATCATGGGAGTTAATGGGGTAGCACTACGGTCAACAAACAGGGTTATGTATGGGCACAAACAAGAACACAGTGAGAAAACAGACCCGCCAGATTCGCTCAAAGCTGTCTGAAAGATGTCTGACCTTATGAATATGCTAATCCTAGTTTACCACGAACAAAAAAATGCTCACTAATTAATCAACAACAATGGCCTCCTTTAATGACACTTTAGCTGCCGTTGGAGACGGAGACTAGTGTATGTATGTCTGCGTATGAATATAATAACAATATTCATCCAAACCTTTGGCCACCACAGAAATTCTGTGGTGGGCACCGTTTTCATGAGAAAGAAATCAAAGTTTATTTAAGTTTATTTGTTGTGGTGGCGTATCAAAATCAAAGAGGAAAGAAAGGGAAAAAATGGAATTCTTGGAAACACCAAACTCATTCAAAAGATTGGAGATTTTACTGATTACCAGTTTAACAAACACAATGATTGTCTTGACGACAGACACGACTGACAGGCCTGCAGCCAGACACACACAGTCAGAGGTGTGTTGTGTCTGAATAAGCTGTTTCACTGCATTGGGTATTAACCTACATAACACAGACCTCCTCAGCTCAGAGATGATGTGAACCAACCTGGAGGGATGCTGGCCATTCTTACCACAAACACAAAACTAGACCAAACCCTCAAACAGATAACAGTTACAGTAACACAGAGGGCCCTACTTTCCTGTATGAGGGTGTACTTGCGTACATTCCTCTGCTAGGCCACATGATGCATCTGGACATTGGGTGGAATAAGAAAAAATACATCACCAGACATTGTAAGTTTGTTAGTGAGTGGGGAAAATCATCCTTTTTTCAAGCAGCTCGGTCTTGATGAAAGAGAAAAAAAGTTTGTAATATGAGCTCAGTCTCTTGACAAGCAACTGGTTTCAAGGGTCTAGATAGGTGCTGGCTGTTGCATAAGAAGTGAACAGCCCTAGTTAAATGCCTTGCTGTTTAACACGGAAACGTTTGTTATGCCTTTGATGTATGATTCAGTGAGGAATATAGTGGGAAGTTTTTCATAGTAGCGTGTTTACATTCTCTTCTCACCATTTCCCCCCCAAACTTAATTTCTGAATTCTCCTTTAAAACTTTCCCTGACTTCATGATGTTTTCCAGTCAAAAGAAAATAGGTTAGAAACAAAGCAAAGACATTTTGTGGACTTTTGACCACACCCTTTCTTTTCCTGTGTTCCTGCCACCTCATCTCACCGCCCCGCTCTTGTCTTTACATCTGTCCTGTGTGCCTTCAGCAGCAGTGGATCATTGAAGTCATAGCAGTCAGCAGCCCGCTGGTCTATTATGTCACTAATTGGTGGCATGAGTGAGATGGCTACAATATCAAAAGGCAGGAAGCAAAGGTTGGAGGGACTGTGGGGGGTGAGGAGATGGAGAGAATGAAGGGGGAAAGGAAAAGTGAGAGACAGAGGGAGTTAAATTTGTTCTAATTAGGGAAGGGCGTGTCCGTCCTCTTTGTTAGAGGCAAATTAGGTTGACAAGAGTGACAAGTTTTGTGCATGGCATGTGTGTGTACATTTGAGAGAAAGTGTGTGTGTGTGAGTGTGTGGGGGGGCATGTCAGTCCAAGGGTTCTGGTCAGATGTTGTGCACGAGGTGGACAATGGTTCGGGTTTAAGGCTTCCTGATAAGCTGCTCTCATAATGCCAGCTCTGTTGGTGGGAAACAGCAAATGGAAAAAAGGAAAACTATAACAATTTTAAAAGAAAAGCAGAGATGGAGAGAAAAAGGATTGGGGGGGGTAATTCTGAATTTGACTTCACCTAATCTATGAAGGAGTAGGGGTGCAATTGTAGTGTGAACCATTCATTGATTGGTATTGGCCATTTCTGGTCCTTAATCAAAAATACCTCATTCTGCTCCATCAAAGGGGCACTCCATCCATTTTACGCGTTAGGGTTAATTTTCTTGTACTGAGTACTCACCTTGCAAAAAGAATTGTATGACAGTTGGCTCTGGAGGGAGCTTTGCAAAGTTTGTAAACAATAACTGAAGACGTCATAGTGTCTCAGCTTGAGCCTAAGAGGTGAAGGTTACAAACTGTAGGTGGCTGTAGGTGGGTGATGCTTTATCGAAGTGTAGGACCCTGGGATTTTTTGGAGTTTGAATCATACCAGGGACTAAAGTATCTCGGCCTCACTGGGTCAATTTTAACCAATCTTTTTTAATCTGTTTCTTGTGAGGTGCCTCAACGTGATGGAGGTCAAAACAAATCAGTCAAATAGAACTTATTATTTAAATCCCCAAAGGGACAATTGGTTTCGCAGCAGTGACCCCACAAGATCAATACAAATACAAAATAAATAGTAAACATGTTAGAACAAAAAACAAAACTAATTTAAACTTAATTCCAATTACAAATTACTGGAGTACCCACCTCAAACAGTGACATTGATTTCCATTGCTAAGCAGGCCTGTATGAAGCTTTGAGCAGAACGAACTAATACACGGCCAGCGGTTGTTGGGAGGTGTGTTACATAATTTATTTTTGGCTTCTGCAGGGAGCTGTTTCTAGAGAAAAAGCTCTAAAAGCCCTTTGTACACTCACTACTTAGCAGCAAATGTCAGACAGAAAGAAGGAGCATTCCCTCAAGAGTTGGCAGAGACCAAAATCAGAGCTAAAAGAGAGTGAATGTTGGTCAGAAAAAACAACTCCAAATGAAAGATTATGTTGCTCCATAACGGTTACATGTGTAAATAACAACTGTTTGGTGACAAGTTTGCCGTATCAATATATTAAAAGATAACAGAACTGACAATGTTGTAATGTGGTCACAACCATAGTTTCTACTGATAACAAAGTGGCAAAGCAAAATCATCAGTTATTTCAGGTTTAAGCAGAGCTATTCAGCATTCAAACATCTAAACTGGCCATTATTCTGTGGTAATCCTCCCCCGAGACATCCAAAGTGAAAACAAGTGAAGTTCAAGTTTGCTAGCAAATATCGGAATTGTTTTGAATTTGTTTTGATGAAAAAAACTAATATTAAGTTGGTTTAAAGTTGAAAGCAACAGGACAGCTATTAAATGAGATTGTTTTGTCAACTGCTGTTTCCAAAGTAAAGATTGAACTTTGACCCCAATAAAGAGTGTCCACCCTCTGTGTGTTACACACTTGGGAAAAGTACTTCTCAGAAACCCATATAGGGTTAATGTGTTAACAAAAATCTAAATTGTATGGTTATTCTTTGTGCTGTGGTTAACACAACACTAACACTAACCTTCCCTCTTTCACCGCTCTCATTTGCCCTGAGGGCGTCTTCTGCAGGCTCATGTGTCCTAATCGTCCCCCTCTCCTCGTCACTTCCACTGACCCCCTGTTGTGTAGGGAGAGACTGGCATTAAATCCTAATCTCACCCGCTTGAGGGAGAATGCAGGTCCCTGAAAGGCATCATTTTCTGGTTACATGAACCCATTGGAGGTGGATCAACCATATACCAATTGACATGGCTGGGGCTGAATTGCCAACGTGGATTGTAACAGTAGTCCTTGGACAAAAAGCCCCCCGCGGGCTCCCACACCTCCACCAGAACTGAACAGACGTTCAGGCTGCCGCCGACACAAGCCGCTATGATATTTTTTTAACAGCAGCATCTTGTTTCAAAAGTACATTACTGTTGGCTTCTGTGGACAGTTCTGCTGGTCCACATTTGAACAGATCACCCAAATAACCTACTTTATCTTGTGATGATGACCGGTCCAGACAGAAATTGCCAGTTCCACATTTTATTTCCCAATCTGACCCTGCAGAGCAGACACAGACAACAGTCTCAGTCAACCCTCTGATATTCACACCTACAGGCAATTTAGAGTCACCCAGTAATCTAACCTGCATGTGTTTGGACTGTTGGAGGAAACTGGAGGAGCATGAAAACTCCACAGAGAAAGAAGAGAAAGAGCCCATACTGCACCACCCTTCCACCCAAGTCTTACAGATCTCACAGGTATACCTGTCTTCATTAATGCCCTCATTTCAGTGCAACCCAGTCATCACCTGGAGAATTAACTCAATACATCATGTGAACTAATATCCAAGTGGAAAATAGACGTTTTATTATCTAACCACAATGGTAATTTGAAAAAAAAAAACACTTTACTTTAAAATGTCACCCTTTAAAATTTTAGAAAATGTATTATTGCTCTACATTAACCACTGAGCACAACAGTGGTATAAAGCTAAACGTACAGTATTTAAATTAAAAATCCTAAAAGTGTCGATCGTGACTGATTGTACTCATATAATTAAATTGTATTCAGATAGCAGTGAACAATCCTGTGTTTTTCAACACCAGTGATCCCACATGAGAGCGTAAGATGGCAAGCTTTAGTTAAAATGCGCCCTGATTGGAGAGGCAAGCTGGCCCTGCCACTCCACTGACTGTACCACTGGAGAGGCCAGTGCGTTCACCATATGGGACAGGGATGGTCAATAGGATTACGTCGTGCACCTCTCCTTCTCCCTCTTCTCTCCACCAAACATAATCAACCAAGGGATGAAGTCTTGAACCACCAAGCCTCCCCTGAAGTATCCCAGATCCCCTTTTGCCTATTTGGGAAGGGAGAGTGGGGCAGTGGGGGTCTCGTAGGCAGAGAGAAAGAGCAGGGGGGGACCATCAGATGGATTAACATATTCAACAGAGGCAGAGATCAAGCCTTTATAGAGTAAGGACAGAGGGAGGCTTTCTCTCACACATACAGAGTCTGAGAGAAAACCGACATGAGTGTAAGCTGGATTTGTTTTCATTGTCATGGAAAAACAGCAATGGGCCAAATGATAACTCAGCTACTCACATTTAGCTTACATTTATTTTCTCACAAATATGTGCAGGACGTGGACATGTGCACAAACCTTAGAATTGGAATGAAACTAAATTGTGTAAATGCATTCACTCAAGATACTTGTACACAGTACAATTCAATAGGAGAGACATGTATGCAGATGTGCAAATAAGGTTCATTGTACAGCATAGTAAATGTACAAAGTCGTTGGCGAATAGACTCCATCGCTGTACGAATATTTCGTATATTTAGACAGGGGTAGAAAACCATCAGACCCCCCGATGGAATCTAGACACCGGTGGTGGCGACAAAGAAGCCCGAAAACCAGACCAAAGGAGGCTCCGGACCAGTCAGCTGGAGTAGATGACTGGAGGTGGAGGGGGGCTGGAGGGTTGCACTCTTTGCCTGCAACAACATGCTGAATAGCAAAGGGAGAAACAGATTTTTAAAAGCAGGGTTGTGACTCTGTGATTGTCCCTTGCAATTTGTGTATGATTCTGGTTGGTTAAGCAGCAAAGTGAACAGTGGATTCGAAATAGGAAGAGCATTGATTAAGAATTAGGTCTTTCTGAAAGAATTTGCGATGAGCAACATTTCAATCAGGAGAGACTAGTTGAAGAGATGCAACAGTATATATACATACACAGCATTTTAACATGCACATTTATTAGGATAACAACTGAATTAATTTAGGAATGCATCAATTAAAAGTTAGGTCTTCCTGAAAGAATTTACGTGGAGCTATATTACTTGAGTAAGAATGCACTTTTAATGCGAACTTATCCTGCTGCAATTCTAGAGGGACATATCGTACTTTGTAGCCCCCTATTCAGACTGAATTGACCATTTTATTCCACTTCATTATTCAGGCTGACGTTTTGTTCTTGGTAGCTGTGCTCTGTTTGGGAGAGGATGTTCTACCAGAGTAATTTCTAAAACAAAAAGCTGCAGTAGTGAAGAAAAATTACAAGTTAAAATTTGATTTGACATCAATTTTGCTGAATTTTCAGCTGTTTAAATGGGTAAATGGGTATATATGCTAAATATTCGCTGTTTCCAGCCTCTACAAGGTGAGAATTTCATGCTTTTCCAAAAAGTCCAGCAAATTAAACAACAACATACACAGTTTACCATGCCTTCTAGAGCAACAGATAAATGTGTAACTCCCAAATTCCACAGGATGCGTAACGGCTGCTGATCCGCTCCGGAACGGCGGCAGTCATTAGGTTTCCATTAAAGTCCATGTGTGTATTTCTACGGAATGCGGAACAGCTCCGGCCCAGCTCCGTCCCTGCTCCGGCGAACCCCAGCCCTCCGGAGCAGATATTTTTGCCAGACGCCGGAAACCTCCGCAGCATTTCAGCACACGGCAGTGCGGGACAGGAAGTCGAGCACAGACACACATAAAACATCTGGTTAATTTTTTTAATTAAATTAGAGCGTGCTCACGGCGGATCATATTTCCCTGCGCTACACCATGAAAACACAGCACAGAGTTGTTTCCTCTCTACTCCTCTGGCTGGTAACAAACTGTTGTTGGTTTTGTGGTTCTATTCTACATGAATTTGCGAGATCTCGTGGGTCCTCATGTCTTCAGCTGTCTGTCATGGCTGCAGCCATTCCACAACAAATCCGGACCTGGTGGGTATTGAGAGACGGCGGAGAACGGAGCCGACACGCAGCGGAGCCGATCCGCAGCCGTGACTCATCCGGTGGAATTTGGGGGGAAGAGTCCACATAAAAGGTGAGCATGCGCAATATTTCTTCGCAACATTTTTCTTCTCATTAAAATATTAGCAACTGTCCACACAACACACACACACGCGCACACACACACACGAACACACACACACACACACACACACACACACACACACACACACACACACACACACACACACACGCATACACACACACACCACAGCAATGGGTTGTGAGCGAACTTGTGGCCCTGTCCCAGCATGGGCACCAGATTAGAGACCGTGTTTTTTTGCTGGTTTGCTGTTCTCATGACATGTGAATGGCCAGTTAGATAGTGGAACAACATTATCCTACACATTCATCTCCACATCAAAGATGAACCCAACGGCTGGAGGAATACCACCCTGAAAGAGAGCAAAGACCCTGCTGCAAATGTTGGATTAGAGATCCAAAAGCGGAAAGTAGCTTGTGTAGTGTTCATGAGTGACCGTTGATATCTAATCAGGCTAAGTTCTCTTTTCTTTTACACGCATCTTGCCCAAACCAAGACATTGTTTAGCTCTTATTACCATAGTAATGCATTTGATCTTAGACTTGTCAGACAAAAAAGGTATACATTTGAATGTCACATTAAATTCATCTTGTTGTACTCGTTAAACTTGTGTTGTGTCACCTTTAACCACCATTGATCACTTATTTTTTGTTTCAGTATAGCTGAACACAGCACATGTATTTGAACAAGTATTACATGTATACATAGAACTTGTCATTCCAAAACTGTATATATTCTGCTCAGCCACTCTTCTAGTTTTAGGCTTTGCACCAGATTGTGGAGCCTGGCTGCAGAGATTTGCTCCCATTCAACCACGAGAGCATTAGTGAGGTCCAACACTGATGTTGGGTGATGAGGTCTGGCTCATAGTTGGCGTTCCGGTTCATCCCAGATGTGCTGAATGAGGTTGAGGCCAGGGTCATTCCCCTCTGGCATGAGGCTGCAGTCCATCAGGACCAAAACCTCACTGCAAAAACAATTCCTTCCCGACTGCAGCTGGCCTCACCAACAATACCCGGGACCCCCACTGACACGGTCTCCAATCCTGATCCACTCCTGACGTTATGCGGCGTTATATCTTCCCTCTTGCACGTATTTTTGTACTTTTACTTATATTTTATTGTATGACTGTGCAATTACTGTAATCAAATTGTAATTAGGATTTCGGTTTTGGCTTCTAACAATCACAGAAACAACATTATCAAGAAAAAACTAATATTTTGCAGACTTTGTTTTGGAAGTAAACTTTTTATCATTGTTTTTTATTTTATATTTAAACTTTTGCACTGTGTTTACATGTATTGTTGTGCACAAAATAAATATAGAATCAAACTCCCTGTATGTGCAAAGATACTCGGCTTCATAAACGGCTTCAGATTTAGGAGAGAGCGAAGATGAGAAGAGAACATGGAGACCTCTGAAAAAGACAATGTGGAAGGAGTTGCTGAAAGGTGAGAGGTTGAACAAGTGAATGCCAGGCAGTGATAAAGGAACTCACCACCAATTATATCAATCTGTTGAGCAGCAGCATGCAGGAACACTGTGTAATTTGTCAGGTTTGGCAGGCGTATACCCATCAAAATCACAGTGAGCTTTAAATGTGCGCTGAGAGTGGGACAAGAGAATGGGAGCAGCATATCGATGTAGAGACGGAGACAGAAAGAAGACAATTCAGCAGCATCCAGAGAAAGAGGGTGAACCGGCTGCCTGGCTGCTGGTGTTGTGATTGATGAGGTCACTGAGAGTGCTTCCCCAAAACGCAGAGGGTCTTCAGGGGGGTCAGTCAGAGGTTGGGTAGAAGTCAGAGTGCAACCAAATGGAAGATGCAGAGTCTGAAAGTACCATAAGAAATGTTAGAAAAATGATTAGCCTTTCCTGGCCTTGATTGCTGTGTGTCTTTGACTGCATTTGATATTTGACCATCAAGTAAATCTTTGTATGATTAGCTGCCATGGTACTCGTTCCAAGATCATACTGTACATCTAAACTTCTGTTTCTCCACAGTAACGGGTGGAGTGTGTATGTCTCCCTTTTCCTTGACCAATATGTGACATCAATGTCAGCTGAGGCCATGGCATGGCCAGGATATTAAGCATTTTATTCACACAAATTTGAATGCCGGAGTGTTTTAGCAGCCTGTTTATTCGTCTCTTCAAATGGTCGCCCTTGTGTGTATAAAATATACCAAGACCTTTGATCTCTTTTGTAATTTTTTTCCAGCTTTCTCCTTGTTCTTCTTGTAAAGTTGAGATAAAAAGATTCAGGTTGAGTGTGACTTTCTGACTTCTTTTTGTTTAAATTCTTTAGCTGCATCTGCGCAACTGTTTGGGTCGCCCAGTCACTCTGACATCTATTCAGACATAATACATGTGTATGGGTCTTGTTGTGCATGTGGACCTGTATTTGTGAATGCATATATATATATATATATGTTGTACATATACTGTTATATATGTACTGTACACTACCATTATAGACATAATAGCAGCTGATCTGAGTGGGGGGCTGATCTTTAATGCAATATCTATACATTGCCCATTATCAGCAACCATTTATCCAATGTTCCAGAGGCACATTCTGTTTACTAATCTGACATCATTTTAAAAACTAACTGAGAAAACACTGGAGAATCCTTTTGCAATTATGTAAGCACATAATGTTATTTGAAAACTGCTGCCCTGGTTAAAAAAACAATGCAACTAACCTCAGCTGGTATTCTGTTTATAATGGAGTGCAATGGAAATTTCTAAGTGACCCCAAACTTTTGACCGGTAGTGTATATATACTGTATATATATACTGTATATATATATATGTGTTTATGATGAAATTTAAATTAAAATGTTTCGACTTGCTAGATTAATACAAATATAACTTCTTAATTTTCCTTAAATGTTAAATGTCGTATCTTGATGTGGTCAAGTACAGGGAACATGCAGACATGCAGATGTTGAGCAGACTTTGTAAAATACAAAAGAACCCCTGTGGCATTTTACCATTTCACAAACAATGGTGTATCAGCAACATGATGATGTAACGTAACTGTTGCAGTCTTTTCACTGCAAGAAATGAAACGTTACAATCACAGCGTTGCAGGGACGAACTGTGTTTGTTGGGTCGCCAGGAGGCAGGACTTATGTTATGTATACGACCAAAAATACATGACAGTGACAAACCTTGTTGTAAAATATCATAAGCCCTACAATAATAATCCCTCCACCCCTAAAATAACATACATGCCAATTCCAACACACATACAGTACAGACAAAGCAGTATCCAGTGTTGTCACTTAGTGTCCCTGGGTGGGAAGGCCAGCAGTGGAGTAGCTATGTGTGAAGGTAACCTTTTCAACCGTGTTGGATCCACTTGGTAAACACACACTATAATTACTGCTTATTAGAGGCTATAGGGGCCCATTAGTGGCACTGGCCCTACCTCTCACTGCCTGCCACCTCATTATAGAAGCCAGCACAGCACAGTCTGCCTCATTACCACCTGCCTGTTAAACTCTCTCTCTCTCTCTCTCTCTCTCTCTCTCTCTCTCTCTCTCTCCCTCGCACTCTCATAAACATGCACACCTGTGAGCATACTGCAGGTGCTGCCAAATTGAAGTCAGGTGTTGACTTGTTAAGTGTTGGACAGTGGGAAATTGTGTGTGTGTGTGTGTGTGTGTGTGTGTGTGTGTGTGTGTGTGTGTGTGTGTGTGTGTGTGTGTGTGTGTGTGGGGGGGGGGGTAAGCATGGTCATTGCATCATCTAACAGTAGTCCAAAGTGATCAACGGAAATTGTTTTAAGACTGCTTGCTTCATTTCATAGGAAATGCTATTTGGTGAAAATGTATGCTGTATAGACTTGAGATGGAAATCCTGTTGCCGTCAATTTGTTGCTTGTAACAGACAATTTTGTTGTTGACGTAGGCAGCATTCTTTAGGCCAAGATGTAAGTTACTCAAAGACGTTTGTTGACGTTTTTATGATTTATGCCAATATCTTTACTTTAGTAAAAAACAGTTCAACATATTGTAAGTGACAGATAAATAATCATTACATCATTGAGGTAACAGACATAAGTGTGGTATCATATGTTATAGTGTACACGGAATCACATACATACCTTTGAAATAAATAACTACAAGGGTCCATTGTACTTCTTTTAGTAATGACCCTTTCATCCATTGTGTCCAAACAATGCACACACTCTCTGCAACCGTGTTTTGATTTTGTGTATAGCGTAAGCAGAGGTGGCAGGGTGCAAACCATAGGGGAATACATTACTTCTGCCATGCATTTTTTTGTCTGCATCTTCATTATTGTGGAACATGTGTAAAATTAAGCTGTTATTGATGTATGACTCATGCTTGAGGGTGGTTCATTACTAATTCACTGTAATAACCGGCATGCATCCTATTCTTGCTTTATACTGTCTATGTATTCTTCCCATCATCATTTAAGCGTGGCGTGGCAATTTCAAGAACTACAGTCAGTACACGGTGCTCAGCTTTATTTGGTCGTATCATATCATATTGTAATGTTTGCTTTTGACACCCATGTGGAGGTTTGATGTGGTCACTGCTTATTCTGATATGGTGACATAAAGCAAGTAGGCCTACATGATTGCAGCCATGAATCTTTGAGCCCCCCCCAATGTAAAAAAGTGAGGTCCCCCGAAAGTAAAGTTAGTCGTTACATAGTTAACTTCATACAATGTAACATTTTGCTAATGCAACAAGCTGCAGGTATTTTAAGATTGATCTTGAAATTACAAGCCTGGGCTGTCAGTACTGGCTACAACACAAGCATCATGTGTGCTCACACACATAAATACAAACAAAATGTTCTTTCTTAATTGCTCCCTCAGTGTGCCCCATTTTGACCCAGTCTCTATATAAAAAAACGAAACAATGTCACATTCCAGACCATGCCACCCAATGCTGTTCTCTGTGCCGCCTGTGCTGCAAACAAAAGCCTGCTCTCTGTCAGCAGGCACTGAACTGAGTGCAGCTGCCACTACCGTCTCTATACTTTACTGGCAAGGCCCGAGCTTCTTAACAACACTGATTTACTGGGAAACACAGACATTATTTTCTTCCCCTCTCCCTTCCATTTCGCCCATCCCTCTCTGCCCTCCCTGTGCCCCCTGTTCACATTTTCTGAACTCACCACAACAGCTGGCTGTTTGACTCTGCCATGGCAGCAGAGGCGGAGTGAAGCTGCCAGCACACTCTCTTTGATTCTTTATTTTATTTTTTATTTTTTTTATTTTTTCCACTTTCAACCCTCCATTAAAAAACAGTGGTTGATTGTATGGCACCATGGCAGCACTGGCAGTCAAAGACCTGTATCTGTCTCAGTTGCACGCTCTCTGTGTGTTTTTCTTTGCTCTGTTCCTCCAGGTGAATGCCATGCAGGCAAGGGTGCCAGGGAAGCAGATGGCTTCAAGACAGAGAAAGAAAGGAGAAATGTAGAAGAAGAAAAAACTATGTGGAGGAAGCTATGCAGCGAATACTAAGCACTAGGGATGAAGCAAGTCCTCATGCCTAATCTTAATCAAATAAAAGTTTGATGTCCATCCTTCCACTTTGACCTTCTCCTTTTTGACCTTTTTGCAATGCACGACTTCCCGTTTTGCACTGAATGCAAACAAATGCATACTGTTTCCAGGATGCCAGCTGGAGCAGGACTGATGTAGGAATACAGATTCAAAATTCAAAAAGCCACAAAGGTCAAAATTGAACAAGAGACTACAGCCGTGTCTTGACCAATACATCAGGACGCCCCAAATAATTTTCTCAGCCATATAGAACTTAAAGAATTATGAGTGAACAATGCATTTCTCATTGTGGCTTCCTGCCTGAGCACATTGCATTCACGCTTTAAAAACTGACTTTGACAAAGACATGATCAAATAACACCAGTAGGGATTGGGCTGAATGGTGAATTTGTGTTATTAAACTACATAAAACATATCTAAAAAAATTATGATGTAAAACATTTAGAGGTACAAGAAATTAAATAATCAGACAACACATTTCATCAAACAGGTTGTTTTATCTGTTTGAACAAATGGACCAATATGCAAAGATGGACTTGTCTATCTGTCTGAAACAGAGTTAAGAATCATCAACCTGAAGCACCTGTTAGTCTTGGATTTAATTAGGAAAGAAAAGAGTTAGCCCTCATGGCCTGCACTGAACAACAGGTTACTTCCTTAAGAATCCTCCAATTCTTGTCATGTGGTTAGCTGTTTTAGAGGTGGCTGATGAAGGATGTGTGGCATTCAACATATAAGCATACAGTGTGTGTGTGTGCGTCTGTGTGTGTGTCCACTCCAGGGTGCTCCAAACTTTAAGGACAGCCCCTCCAGAAAACACAAGCCTGGCCCTCCAAACTCAAAGGACAAGCTCCATTCACCCCCTGGCAACAGCGCTGAGAAATGGAGAAGAAATGGGCAGAACCGAATGGGTGGGCAGTAAATTATCAACTTTTAGAGGAGAAGACATGATATTTATTTATAGCATTCAGCCAGGGAACTCGGGGAGGGTTGAAATGGAATGGGGGTACGCGTCTTTTGCAAGGGGCATCCTAGGTGGTCAGCATTGACCTGCACTAACCCCTTGTATCCTGTCTCATTCTCCCAGCCTTCACACTTGTCTTGTACCCAAAGCTCCCGAGACCTCCCTGGTAATTAGGGAACGAGTCACACCCACTCCCTGCCCCCAAATGTAGTAAATTTTCCTCCTTCTCCTGGCCTTGTGACACACACACTCACACATCCTCAGAATTGAGGCTTTAACGCACCATTCAGCCCAATCCCTGCTTGCACTATCCCCCACTCTACATTTTATCACCACCCCTTGTTTTGTTTTGCTGTCTCAATCCATCAATCTTCCTATTAGCCCTCCATATTACGGAAACTGCAGGGAACGCCCCCTTTACACCAGCCCTTCAAATCTGTCTTCCTCTCTGCACCTCCCTCAGCCTCCTCTTCTCGCTGCTGACTCCCTCTTTCCCTCCATCCTTCAAGTCCAGCTTCGTTTGTCCTACCTGCTGCTTTCAAATGATCACACTTTCCCTAAAGTTTTCTGCTGATTCACCTCCAACTCAAAGTTAACATTAGACTTTCCTTGGGCAAGGGCGTAAAGGATGGAGATGGACAGAGAGAGAAGTATTGGTGATGCTGCGGGTAGACCGTGGTGGGGGTAGCAGCACTTTGGGTGGTATGTTTCCTGCGAGGGTGGGACACAAAGCCCCCAGTGTTCAGGCAGGCCCACAGGAGCTTGTTTTACAACAGGGGAGGGGCGGCCATCAATGGCCAGATGATGTGAACCACCCTGAGCCGCTTCACAGTGACAAACAGCCCCTCCAAGCAGACCCCCACCTCCTCCTCTTTTCTGCTTTCTCCCATCGCCTCCCTCCTTCCCTCCACACATTCTGTTCTGTTGGACCAAAACCAGGGCAGCAGAGGGCATGCAACAGCACCGCAGCTCAATGGACTGGAAATGAGGGGACACATGCCCCCTCACACACAAATACACAGCACACATACTCAAAATTTCTCACAAACATAATGGGCATACATGCATACACTCACATGCGCAGACACACACAGGAACAGAAACTATCTGTCTTTCTTCTCCTGATAAGGCCTCAAGCATCTTGCTGGAACATTAATTGGTATTAGTTTAATTAAACCAGAGTGGCCCTTACTTGTCTTCCTCTCTTCATCCTCAAAAAGGAAAAATAGCTTGATGACAGCATAATTGCAACAGAATTGAAGGAGAGCTGAGAGTGTGTTGAGTTGCCAAGCGGGCCCAAAAATCCTCCCCCTGTTCTCAAGCTTCATGGACCCCACGGCCCTGGGTTGGGTTAATCCTAACCCCATCCCATTCATTATTCACTTGTTTTATAATTTAAACCAACTGTATATTTGAATACAATACACATTTTTTATAGGCTCAATACAAAAATACAATTCTAGTGCTGGTTCCATGGTATCAGAATTTTGGATAGTCATCATGCAAACATTAATTGGTCGTGTGACACAGGCTGGGGAATTTGGCACAACAGGCAGCCAAGTGACAGTACTCTGATTCAATGGAAATTACAATTGTCAGATTGACAGCATTCAATCTAACATTTTTTTGGGGGGGGCAACCATATTCCAAGGGATGCTGGTGACACTCTATGCCCTCCTTCTAGCCGCGCCCTTGGCCGCGAGAGACCTGTCTGGAAAATATAACCAAATGTAATTCCAAGAATGTGAACGAACAACCAGTGCTATCATTTTTCTGATGATAAGGGTTTTGGCTGTAAGCAGGCAAGGAATGAAGTAGCCTAGCCTGGCCTACAGAAATCTTCAACCATGTAACGGTAAACCTTTCCTTGTGTATACACTTTTCACATTTCTTTCACTCTAAAGACTGCTACACAAAAAAAATCAATTTTCAGGTCAGGGATAGGCATCACCCTCATAACAACCTGCAACTCAGCTGGTCAGCAGTGGGATAGTAATAAAGTAGTCAAGACCCTTTGTTAGGGATGATGAGCTTGTGTATGTGTGAGGATCAGGATGGTAGTGAGAGTAAAGGAATGTAACTCAGCCTCTCAGTCCCTCCATATGACGCTAATTGCAGCAGAACGGGGATGGCCTGGGCTGCTTGTGTACATCATTGTTATTCCTCAGCCTATTGTCTGCGGGCCTTTTGACAATTGCCATCTGAATGAGGACCTGTTAAGCCTGGCAGATCCCCATCATTAGACCCCTTTACACCCGTTGTGATGAAGCACTGAGGATACTGTAGGGCTATCAGTGACTTACAGCAGGACTGAGGCCACGTCCACAACAACCCATACCTTTCCATTCACACAAAGCCAGCATCTCCCACCTTTCAAAACATTTTTTTTATTTTAAACCTTTTTTATCACACACTGTTCTCCCTTTCCTTTTTCCAAACTTTTAAAATTACACAAATTAAACAATGTGATACAAATATCCATTGATCAGACACTCGGCCTTCTGAGCCTTTTAGTCATTAAAAATAAAGAAAGAACATTTTAATGTAAAAAAAAAAAGCTTTCAAAGCAGTTTTCCGGTCCAACAATGTCACAAATGCTTGAAGACTATCAACCAAATTACATTTATTTCAGCCGTCTGATCAAAAAGTAGACCATGTGTTACAATTTAGGCAAAACTCAAGCATTAAATGTCATGTAAGCCCAACAATATCATGTTTTGTACTGTTACAGTTGCCTGGCAACAAAAATAGGTTTCAATTAAGAGAGACTTTACTTAGGGTGAACAAAAAATGTATAAATGTAGTGGGCAGTGATGCCATGGTTAGTGCAGGAATATTTCTCCTGGTGACCAGACACTGATGGTGTTGGTGAAAAGGTGAAGAGAGTGGGCTAAAGATCTTGATGATAGGATGTGGAGCAGGACTTCTGATAAGCTTAGTGAAAGGACCCTCAACATGTTGAGAACTGGATGGGAATGGGTTGGAGGAGGGTCACCCTGAGTTTTTTGAAACGACACACGGACAGCAGCAGACAGAACAGATTTTTGAAGTTTGACAGCAACAATATCGACTTAGGGATATTGTGGCAAAATCTGGGTGGTTTAATTTTCAGTGAGCGATAGTCCGCTGATAGAGTAGAAGCCACAGAGCGAGAGATTTGTGAATGAATGAGAGCGTAAAGCAAGTCTTCCTGACTGAACTTCCACTATACTTCATGTGTTGGTGACAACACCGGTATTGTGAGTTCAACAACCAGAAAGACAGGGATTCAAATATCATCACTACATCTATATTACCTTACACAATTATACTACATGTTTTGCAGGATTGTTCCACTTACATTGATAAACAATAGTTGGAGAAAAAGTGATTCAAAAGTGAAATTTCACAATCAAATTATGCTGAAAAACTTTTAAAACTGTTTCTAAATCCTTTCACAACCTTTTAACCTGACGACATCTGACAGCATCACTCCAGTGAACGTGACACTTTTTTGTCCACCCATGTTTGGTCGTACATACGTATACTATAGACACAAGCCGCCAGCTGGCCTGCTTAGGGTCTAGTCCTCCGTCTCTCTAAAACAAGCATCTGGAGGCCCGGAGAGTGAATACAAGTGTGAATATATTCATCCCCATGCTGCTTTGTTAAATTTCTGGGCGTAAAGCCGTTGTACCCCTGTGCCCTCCTGGGTGACCCCTGAGGATCAGAGACCAGGTTGTCGAAACATTTGTAACATTTGGCCAAAGCAAATCTCAGGCTGCCTGTTGAATTGAAGCTCAGACCAAAGAGGAGAAGAAAAAAAATCCCCCTGGAACCCTCAAAACACACCCTACTCTGGACCAGGACCCCCCCTCTCGTTCCTTATCCCTCACACAACACACACTCACACACACTGAGCATGGAGGCTCAACCCCTCACAACCTCCAGGAAATCCCCTTTATCTTTTCCCAGCCAGATGGGGCCGCTGGAATAATAGCCGAAGCCCAATGAGTTCCATTCAATTTGTCATGCCGTCTAAAGGAGCTTGTAAGCTTCCCATTTGCAGTTATGTTATAGTAACCATGGGAGGCTCTGCAGTGTTAGGACTTAATTACCTCCTAATAGCTGTTGTAGAGATAAAGCCTCCTTCCAGCATAACCTAACACTGTCCAGCCCCTGAGACACAGAGGACCGAAGACTCCCTCTGCAGCCAGGATTCTCATGGTTCATCATGAGTTAGCTGGCCTCCTCTTGAGAGGAGATAGCTGACTGGTCACCATGCAGATGAGATTTTTGCAGTCAGAGACATTGGAAGCCTATTTCTGATGATCTCAGGTCAGGTAGAGCTGTAACTGTTTGCATAATACTAACAGTAATTTTGTATTTAAAGGACATTTTAAGATTTATTTGTCAGTCAGTCCACTTGGGTCGGAATTATACCAACAACTATTAGATGGATTCCCATTGTGAACTATGATACAGACATTCGTGGCCCCCATAGGATAAAGCCTTGATTCTGGTTGCTCTGACATTTCCTCTAGCGCCACCATGAGGTTCACAGGTGTGGTTTTGAGTGAAATATCCACTATTAGAGTGGGTTGCCATGAAATGTAGTACAGACATTCGCGGTCCCCTCATGATGGATTTAAATAACTTATATGATCTCTTCAGATTCCCTCTAGCTCCGTCATCAGGTCAAAACGTAATCCGTCTACAATTTGGTTTATGACCTAACAAACTAATGACATTACCATCGGCCTCAGCTGCAAATTGTGTTAAGTTTTTAAAGATCCTTTCATGGCATTTTAGGCCTTTACTTATGGCAAGACAGCTTGGACATGAAAGGGGAGAGAGAGGGGGAACGGCATGCAGCAAAGAGCTGAAGGTCAGAACCAAACCCGTGGCTGCTACATCAAGGACTGAGCCACCGTATATGGGCGTGCGCCATGATGAGCAACACAGGCGCCCACTTTGTGTGTAGCGCTAACACAAAATGGTGAACATGTGACATCATCAGCATAAGGATGTTAACATTTTCATTGTTACTGTCTTCATGGCGTCTTGTTGTTTCTGTCTGTAAATGCTGATCTGTCCTAATGTCTTGCTGTTTCCTGTTCCTCTGGTCTCAAAGCATCTTGCCAAAAAACTCCAATTGAAAAACAATGACTATGAGGTTTAAGTGCTGAGTTAAGGGTGTTTTATACACAGAACCCCCATTTTAGGACAATGCAGCAAGTCAATGAGAACAAACCAATTTTTTCTCAAAGTGCTGATATTGTGAAAGAATTACATTTTCTGGGATTTGGGGTGTTATTTTGTGTGTCTGGTGCAAACTTGGAAAAAACTAACCATGCTGTTTTGAGTGAGATGCAGGTTTCTGAATGTCCTCTGCCTTCAGTCTGCAGGTGAGCTGTTCAAAATCTCCATGGCTTCCTACGTCACTGGCCGAGACAAGGTGGCTAAACGTAGCACATGCTAGCGCTAGCATGCTAGTTTGTTCTCAATGGCAAAACACTGCTATAACACACACTAGTTCACCATGAGCTACAAAAGACCTACTTACATGTCCCTGTGCTGCAGGTATTCCACAAGCGTGCCCTCGTTTAGAAGAAGTCTCCCAGCTAAACCTTGTACTGACCAAAGTTGGAGAAAGTTATCTAGCTGATGTGATCTTACCTAGCTACTGTGTATGTGCAACTCCCAACAAAGATAGTATAGAAGTGAGATGTCTCACTCTGTAGCTAAAACAGAGACATAAACACACAGAGTGAAAACAGGATCTACGGTACAACAAAATATGGTGTTTTTTGAAAATGAAACCATGTAAACCTATTCTGGTACCTCAAAATACAGGTATGAACCTGAAAATAAGCACAATATAGGCGCTTTAAATGTTACGTAGGAGTGGTTTAAGAGATTTGGAGGCGTCCATCAATTTTCCAATTTATTGCGACTTGGATCTCTGCAGTGTGAAGTTAAAATTTCACCACAAACACATTTCTGCAGTTAAGAGAGTTCACTGAACACAATTTAGAACACTTGTATGAAGAAACATCCCAGAAAGAAGTGTATATAATAAAAAAACACAAGTAAAACAACGACAATTTCCCTAAGAGGGATTCATAAAGTATATCACGTCTTCCGATGATTGTGGTAAGTATTGCATTATTGCATTACTCAGGACACATAGTGGTCCTATGGTGACTGGTTTTCCTGAATTATATTCTGGGATTACTTTTGTGTTACCAAAACTGATTTTCTGTTTGTGAACTGGTGTCTTTTGGATATTTTCCTCCTCGTAATGGGTAGGTACTTTGGGTCTTTTCCTGCATTTGAACTTGAAACATGAGGCACCTAAATTATCTGAATTTGTTGACTTAGCATAAAGGCATGCCATCATGGGGTCTAAAACACACACACACACACATACACACACGCACACACACACACACCACACACACACACACACACACACACACACAGACACACAGACACACACACACACACAGACCACACACACACACACACACACACACACATACACACATGCACACACACACACACACACACACACACACACACACACACACACACACACACACACACACACACACACACACACACAGTATCTTCCACAAATTATGTCCTTGTTCAACTAGTTTGCATTTGCAAAATATGTTTTGTAGGAAACCTACATCACATACAGGATCCCATACATATTCAGCTCTGCTTTTCCTGTACTGGCACTTAACTTTGTCATTAAATGTACAGTACATTGTTAGTGCAGGAAAGCTGCGTGTGAATCTAACTAGGCACGATAAAAACACACACAGTAACAGCAGTGGTGGTGGCAGGCGGCATCTCACGTTCCTCACTACAGATTTCAACAAAAGCGTGAATTTTGCTTAATTTTGTTCCAAGACTTCGCAGAGAAAGGGATCGAGGGGGAGAGCCAGGACGTTATTCATGTCTTTCAGTTAATTTGGCCTCAGCCGGTCAACTCCCAAGACAGAAAGAGAAACCTTCTCTCGTGTTTTTACACCCTCCTCTCTTTTCTACTTTTTTGTTCCCTTTCTTTTTCATTTTGGAGGCAGATTAGCAGGATTAAGTATGGCTCACATATGCTCCTCCTCACTATTGGTATTCACCACGGCACCGGGCCTACCGCCACCCAGACTGATGGACAGAGGGAGAGAGAGGGAGGGAGAAAGTAAGAAGATGATGGTGGTGAGGAGTGTAGTTGGTGAGAGTCAGAGTTGGAGGGGAATAGGAACTGTTAACACCCCTCCCCACATACATTTGTCTACTTTGAGTTTAGGGCTGTTTTCTTCAGTTTGGGTTGTTAAAGCCGTTAAAGATACAATCAAACTTTTATTTTCAACAATAGTGGTTCCAACTGATTTTGTCTGTATTTATTCTCCATGTTTTAACATGACAATGGCCCTGTGCACAAAGTCCAGGTCCATAAAGAACTGCTTCTCCCAGTTTGTTGTGGAAGATACTTGACTGGTCTGAGCCCTGACCTCAACCCCATCCAACACATTTGGGATGAACTGGAACCCAAACTGTAAGCCAGATCTTAGCACCCAACATCGGTGTCCTCATCAAATGTAAATGCACCATATTTATATATATCTTTTCTAGTCTTAACAACTACTCAAAGCGCTTTTACATCATACAGGAAACATTCACCATTCACACACACATTCATGCACTGTACAAGGTGCCACCTGCTCATCAGCTACACACACACACACACACACACACACACACACACACACACACACACACACACACACCACTCCGATGCACAGCAACTCGGGGTTCAGTGTCTTGCCCAAGGACACTTCAACGTGGGACTGCAGGGCCAGGGATTGAACCACCAATCTTCCAATTGGCAGGCAACCGCTCTGCCACTGAGCCACAGCCGTCCACATTAACACTCTTGTGACTGAACGGTTGGACTGAATGGGAGTGAATCCCTGCAACCAGGTTCCAAAATCAAGTGGATGCTGTCAGTGTGAAGCATCAGATACATGTTGTAGGAATCATGAGTGTAATGTTTTTTTTTAATTTATTTTCTAACATGAGAGCAAATAATTGTAGGCTGAGTTCAGGAATATTCTTGCATGATTCAAATACACTGAGTTTGTGTTAAATGGAACTGAAGGCTCTCTCTACTTTTTCAGATTCTTTCCACCCTCGTTTATCTTATTTATTATTTAGACTATGCGTTGCTCCTGTCCAGAGCAGTGCTGTTGTCTAGCAATCTGGGAAATATTTCTGGCCAAACATGATGTAACTATGCTGCAAACTGCTGGATGGATTGGCATTACAGTGCTGGCATCTAAAACGTACAAGAAAATTGTTTTCTCAGATTGGGTGAAAACTTTTAACATCTGTGGTTGATTGACGTCTGCTTTGAATTTTGGCATTGACATATCACAGTGAGAAAATTCACCACTTTTAGGTAAAACATGTATTGTGTTTTAATGGCTAAAAGCATAGTTCTATCTTATGATAATCACAGGTTAATTTCATAGAGCTTCTCAACCTTTGTTTGGGACCCTACAGGATATTCTTAAAGTTGAATTAAAGTTTGAGATTTAGGTTAGAATCAATTATAGGCTATTTGATTGTATTTCCCCAGGCTTTTGAATCACAAAAATATGGTGTTGTGCCATGAAATGGTAAGAAACTCTTTCTGATTATAATCTGTAGTAAAGTATTAGAATATTATTTAATATTTCTAAAAAAAACTGTGAGGCTTAGACTACCATAACGCCTCCATTAGTCCTGATAGATGCCAGTAATTGTACTGACTAATTGTAGTAGGTCTAGAAGGCTAATGATGCATGCATGAATGTGACAGGAACCCATGAAAAAGAAAGCCTGTAGTCTGTGTTTCTCATTGTGAATCCGGTGCAACAGTGAGAGTGTGGGAATGTCTAATGACTGGTGGCACAGATACAAACCTCCTGATTTAAAATGCCACTTTAACCGCCTTCATTACCATACTCTTATTCAGACTAACGAGAGTAAACACGCGCAGGCAACGGACGGAGAAAACAAGCACACATAACGATGAGGAAGAAAGGGGACAGAGTGTGTGTGTGTGTGTGTTAGTGTGTGTGTGCGTTTGTGTAATGACCTTGATTTTGTGACGGACCGATGTGACAACTGACTGACGGTTGCGGGAAAATATTCGTTTCTGATTGGCTAGCAAGTGACGTTAAAATGGAATGTGACCCCACTGCTAAACCAACGTTCTACACTGCAACCACCACGACAGCAAAATGTCTTAATACTAAACTAACTAATCACAGATGGACAGACAGACAGACAGACAAATATATAGATACATACATGCTTACATACATACATACATACATACATACATACATACATACATACATACATACATACATACATACATACATGCTACATACATACATACATACATACATACATACATACATGCTTACATACATACATACATACATACATACATACATACATACATGCATACATACATACATAGGCCTACATACATGCATACATGCATACATACATACATACATACATGCTTACATACATACATACATACATACATACATACATACATACATGCTTACATACATACATACATACATACATACATACATACATACATACATCATACATGCATACATACATACATACATACACTACTACATACATACATACATACATACATACATACATACATACATACATACTACATGCATACATGCATACATACATACATACATACATACATACATACATACATAAACACAGAGATAGGCTACATAGAGAAATAAATGATGAACAAGATTTTGAACATATTTAGATACCTTCTATTGAGGACATTTTAATTAATTAAAAGCCTCTAAATAATAAGCTAAAATATAAAGGTAAAATGTTTTGGTCCTATGTGCTATATAGCCAGGCTATAGGCTATATATTATTTTTGTGTTTCAAAACTACCTAAACGAAAAGTTTCTGATAAAAAAAATGGCAATTTTTTTAATTAAAATCCACCTTTTAAGTTCACCCTAGCCGAGTCTGTAGAATAAGTTATTAAATTAACGTTATTCTCAAAACTTTGTATTTAAAAAAACATTATATATATCTATATTCCAATAGGCTCCAGAGAGGATATCCCGAGCCCAGACTTAGAAACAGATACACTTGTAGAGGCAATTAGCGCTGATTGCGTGTGACTGCACACTACAACTCATATTTGGGGACAATGCTGCTGTCAGTTTGAGTTACGCCCGAGAGCAAATCACCGGTCTGGGTCCTTATGTCTGTCACAGGCCGTCTGAGCGCCGGCAGCAGGCCGCACTGCTATCGCTCACGGCGGACTAATTGAAATGTTACGGATCATAACCGTTAGAAACAATTTTGCACACTTCATTAATTAACGTTAAAGATGCGTTTAACGACAGCTGCTGGTCGACAGCGGGTAACAACGGAAAACACCATATTAACACTAAAACTGCAAGCAGGAAACATATTGCGCTGCCTATTAGGCTTCGATCCGTTAGTACCTACTGTTCATTTGAAGGGACGATGTGATTTAATGGTCGGATAGGCTGCAGCCCGGAGGGTTAAATAGGAAAGATACAAATAAATGAAAGATTAGGAACGAACTTTAAAAAAACAAAAAACAAATATAGGCGTAAATATTGGATTGATAAATAACAATTATAGGACGTTAAATCAAAATAAAAAACCTGAGATGTTTTTAAAAGTTATGTTGTCACAGTTTCGGCACAAAAAACGAATTAATTATGATATAGCCTTGTCATTGAAAAAGAGGATTGGTTAATTTTATTACGGTCAGGTTCTAAATACAGACACATTATTCACCTAGAAGAGGCTGAATGTGGCTTAGTATCTGTGTTATTATAATAAAATCCATCCACACGCAGGCCAACATTTAAACAAGAAGGGGCCATATGTAGGACGGAGTGTGTCTGATTTCACTTAATGCTGTGTGTTGGTAATTACATCAGGCTGGAGGACCCTCCGTTACCCTCCTCCCCCCGCCTCCACCCTCCTCCTCTTCCTCACTGCACGGAGCTGATTGGGCGCGGGGAGGCAGCCGGGACACAAACGGCGTTGTCCTGGTGACCCGGCCTCTGTGCGCTTCAGCCCGCTATAAAAGCCCGCAGTCGCACGCAGGCGTGCCAAATGGGCTGTCAGATGCGATTTGGAGTAACAAGTGGATTTGACGTTTAGGTTTTCTCACCATCGCGCTTGGAAACACTCTTGGTACGTGTTTGATTATTTGTTTTTAGACAAGCTGATGAAAAATTATTCTCGTTTTACACAGATTTGGATGTTCCCTGCTCTGCTTATGCCTGATGCAAGTAGAAATACTGCGCAGAATAGACATGGAAACTCGCTGATCACTAATTACTTATCTGACGAACAAATATCAATATAAAGATAAAATAGGTAAAGCAAATTTGCAAGAAATGTAATTGTAAGCAGTGTTAAAATGGGCTATATTTTTGCAGAATTCAGGATACATTTTTTTTTTTTTTTAGCCTTACATTTTATTAAAGTCTAATTGGTAGCCTTGAATAAAATGTAAGGCTAAAAAAAAAGCCACATTTTCTTTACATAGTCCTACTTTTCTTTACAGTCATTTGGTTTATTGGCTACCAGTAACTGTAACCACCAGAAAGTTGATATTAGGCTATCGTTTGTGGTAAAGGTATGAGATGTGGATTTTGGGGTTCAGCAAATTAAAACGTTTTTTTTCTTCTCTTCAGAGCACTGTAGCTACTGGACCAAGAACATGGACTCAGATACGAGCCGCGTGTCAAGCAGACCCTCATCTCCCGAAGAAGACATTTTCCTGTCCGCCTTAAAGAAGTCAGTGCACGGTTTCTCCGGCGCCGTGTCCTCCACACAGAGCGACTCTCTGTCTGAGATCCCCGGCCTGCGCGGCCTTTCCGCAGACGACGAGGATTCCCTCCTTCGGCTGTCCAAGAAAGACCGGAAACTCCTGTCAGAGAACGAGCTGCAGACCATCCGCCTCAAGATCAACAGCCGCGAGAGGAAAAGAATGCACGACCTCAACGTGGCCATGGATGGGCTCCGTGAGGTCATGCCCTATGCGCACGGACCCTCGGTGCGCAAACTCTCCAAAATCGCGACCCTGCTGCTGGCTAGAAACTACATCCTGATGCTGAGCAACTCACTGGAGGAGATGAAGCGGTTGGTCAGCGAAATCTACGGCAGCAGCGGACACCACGGCGGCTTCCACCCAGCAGCCTGTGGGACTATGACACACGCTGGGCCCGTGCCGGGACACCCGGCGGTTTCACACGCCTCACACCACCCGCTCCTCCCCCCGGCAGTCTCCACCGCCTCGCTGTCCGCGCCTGGCATCTCCGCCGTCACCTCGGTCCGACCCCACCATGGACTCCTCAAAGCGCCCGTTGCAGGCGCGGGGCCGCTGGGCAGCAGTTTCCATCACTGGGGCGTTGGCACCGGGATGCCTTGTCCGTGCAGCATGTGCCAAGTCCCGCCTCCGCATGTGACCAGCATGAGCGCCGTCACTATGCCGAGGCTGGCCAGCGACTCCAAGTGACTCTAAACTAAATGGAGACGAACTTTTTGGGGTTGTTAATGTACAGACTCTCTCCCCACACTATAACTCTTTTTTTTTTTATTTATCTTTGTTGCTGAATCCGTTGTCTCGACGGAGCCAGTAAAGAACATTGAATTTTCTGACTGGGCCTTTGGGGGTTTTGCAACTAACTTAGTGTTTATGGTAATTAACCTCAACTGTAACAGGTGTTTCTTCGCAGAGCTCCAAAAGCGCAACACAACTTCAGCTTACTCCTGGAAGTCTTTGGCCCAGGCATCTGTGTGTCTAGTTATTTAAAGAGCAATCCGTTTGAATCCGTTCTGTGGGCCTGCAGAGGGGAAAGGACCCAAATCAAACCGCAAATATAGAGTGTAAATATGTAGATTAATTATTCTGTTTAAATAGTCGGATAGGCCTATATCATAAATTAGAGTCTGGTTATTGTGTGGGAAGTCTCCCTCCACACCTCACATGTTGCACCTGCTTTGTTCTATCCGTCTTATTCAATGCTTCTGTCCTTATTTTCGGTAGGCTGTCATTCTCTGTCCGAAGCAAACAATGACCACTTGTTTATTTTTTTAATAAAAACATGAAAATGATATTTATTTACTTATTTTGGACGGAAAATTCAGATGAATCTCTGATTATGTTGGGGTTTGAAATGTAAAATAAAGGTGATTAATTGAAAAGGAAAACCGTCTTTGGTGATGTTTTTATAGTTTACACAAAAGGATGAACTGAGCTTGAAAGCAGCACTGAAACATCATCACAGAACAACACTGAACACTGACAGTATTATAGTGAAATACTTTTTACATTCTGAGTCAGGAAGCTAATGCACTTTATGCTTTGAAAAGAAAAACAAATTCCCAATTTCATCTGAAATGGACTTTTATCATAATTATTATGAATTTCAAACACTCAGTGTATCAAAAAAATAATTTTGTTTTACAGTTGAGATGAAATGTGGAAAGGGCTATCTCTTTTTTGGGCTCCATTAAGCTTTGCTTATCTTAGTTCATTAAAATAAAATTTAGATTTAAATAGCTACATTTCAGGATTCTTAGCTTAATGGGAATATATTTGTGATTTTGAGCTAAATAAAATGTAGGCCTACTTGCTTCACAGAAATTCCTTCAGACAGTGTCTGTTCAAAGTAGATTCAAAATACAGCCATAAATATAGAAAATACATTGGTTCTGTCTTGGTTCTTTAGAATTTTTTAATTACTTTAATCTTAACCTAAAATACCCCACATACAATTTTTGATGTCCATCAAATAAATAAATAAATAAAACAAACAACAATTGAGATTAGCTTTTTTTTGTTGTTGATGTAATTGATAAATTAAAGATGTTTTACATAATCTTAATATTTTATGATAGCATTTGTGCCTGCATTTCATGAAAACAACTTGTTCTGACCTCGTGTAGTGCTGAATGATATCAGATAAAAATAAATTCAATGTTTGTGATCCTTCAGTTGTGCAAGTGACTTCAGCATTTCAGAATCAATTACATTTCAAATGCAAACCAAACAGTGAGAACTTTCACCTCTATCTGCAGAATGTATCTGTTGTAATAAAAAAAAAGGATATATTAAAGATATGGAATACTTTTCTATTTTCTGACTTGTATTACAAGTAGACGACCTCTAAAACTCAAATTGGAAACCTCAGCTTTGCAAAACAAGGGTGTAAACAGCTGCTATGGATGCCCACAAAAAGCCAGTGATGAGTTAAGGCCGGTAGACTTTAGGAAAAGGCAGCAGCTGCATAGCAGATTGTGCATGCTGTTGCAATGTTTTCCAAAGGCTTTTGAAGATGGAACGATATGAACTAAATCTTTGAATATTCATGCACGCATTTGTTTATTCGTCTCATTACGGGAATTGAATTATTCAAAGTCCTTCACAATTTTGTAGGACATTTCAGAGAGGAAGAGGTCATTTGGTGCAACACGGCAAAAATACAGTCTATTTAAAGGTAAGCTATGATACAGTCATTCTTTTAAAAGTCTCAGCATGTGGAAACACATATTGCAGAGTAGTACAACAGACACCTAGTTCATTTGCTCTTAAATTCTTATTGCATACTTTTACTATTGTTATGTACAATATGTTTTACCTTTATCACAGCATTCACTTTAACAGCATGTTATGCACTGTTTTTCTCTTAGGCAGATGGTGACACACTAAACAGATCACCAACCAAAGCCAACCACAAAAAAGATTAATTTTCAGCTACCACTATTGTTCATTTGTCCATTTGTTTGTTCAGTTCTGTTAGAGATGGGGCAGAAAGAAATAAAATAGCTTACTGTTCAAACGCTCTCATCAGCAGCCTATTATTTCCCTCAGAAGCTTTCAGGTAATACAAACCTGTTTCAGACAGTTTAAAGGCAGTGGCGCTGCCACGGGGTGGCCGGCGGGGGGGTTAGCCAATAAAACCAGCCTAGCCTATTTGAAGAACAATGAATTGCCCAACAAATGTAATAATTGTAATTTGGAACCCCGACAGTGTATTGATGCATCTTGAATCAACCTGAAGGGAGGGCGAGGGTTATTAGCTACATAAATCAGTAATTTGACACAAAGTGTAGATTTAAAAATGATTTTGTTGGTGTCGGTATTTGACGACGGTGAAAAGAAAACAGGTTACTGAGCTGTTGGCCCCTGACTTTGTGCTCATGTCTCTCTGCAGCTGGCTGATCACCGGTGACTCGCTGCTGCCGAGTTGGGCTTCTGCAGGAGATGGGTGCTCATATTGAGGTTACCCGCCGATTATACCAGTGTCCTGGTCGGGAGGGGTATCGCTGATGAGCACCGCTCTCCAACGGAAGCCAGTTAAGCCAGGTAATGGAGTGTGAGCTAACCGTGGGGCTAACTAATGCTCTGTTTCTCACGGTAGGCCGATCTGCATAGTGCACAGTGCAGAGAAGCAGCAATTAGCTAGGCACTGGTAGCACTACTGCCAACAGTCTGCTATACATGGCAACATATTAAAGATTTTAGTTGCCCCACTGCTAAAAAGTGCAAAAAATGTACAGAAGAGTTTGAGACATGCCAAACAGCCAAAGTCTGAACCCACCCACACAATCCTGAGAAGAGGCGCGATCAGACAGAAGTGAAGTGAAAACACCTGTGTGAGTGCAAATTCATCAATTCAATGTATCAACTCAGGTCAACTCGCACATGGTATTTAGATGCATTGACAAAGAATGTATTTTAGCAAACTAAGTTGCCACTTGCAGCTATATTTTGTTTTTTTTTCTTGTTGTTTTATTGTTAAAATGTTGGCGGTATTTGTTGAGAGAACATGATGTGTAAAACTCATCACAATGAGTGATCAAAAAAGCAGATTTTTCTTTCAAGTCTATCATGTCCTCACCATAGTACAGCCACCAGTTAGTCCCTGTACATACACCTAGACAGTTTGGATAAACAACTCATTCATTTATTCCAAACTAGAAAGTTTCAATAACTTGAACTTTTGGTATCATTTTTGTTTGTTCTATTTAAACTGGATCTGACTGAATATAACAGATGTGTAATACAGAGTGAGAGTTAACACCAAATAATCCATTCAGCTGTTTTGAGAAACAAAAAATCATTTTGACAGCTCATAAAGGCTTGATAATAATTTACATTTGAACATCTGCTTTACATCAGGTGTCTTTGGGTCCATTTGTCAGTGCAAAATGCAGTTAACAGGGATTAAAAAGTATCATGTTGCCAAAATAATTAGAACCCTCCATGACTCCCTTTCATTAGTCTGAAATTCAACACTGTTCTATAACTTGAATATGTTGGAACAGCAATTCGTAACTTTGCTGGTCAAGAAGTCGTGATTACACAACAAACACCATCCAATAATAGCAACAGGTATGTTGATATGGCGCATTAAAGAAGTGAATGTTTCACCACAAGCCTCCAGAACAGCTTCACTGCTCCATCAAGCGATTTTTATAGGTTGTTCGATTGCATTTTTGATTCTCCGTCGACCATGGAGGCATGCGACAAAACAAAGTTTCTTCACAAATTCAAAACAACACTCAGTAAGTAATTTATATACAAATGGTCATTTTGCGATTGAAGGATATCTCTAAGGGCCTAAACCCTGACCACACATCAGATGCAAGATGTGAAGCCCAATCTTTGGTTTTAAAGTTGTGCGCCTTGTATGCTTTGCCAACCTTCCACTCCCACGCCAACAAAACTGTCATGTTTCTGCGCTCATTTATTACGTTTCTTCGTATTCCTATTCTCATTTAATGTCAGTGTAAGTTCCAACATAAGACGATAACATGTTGTCTTATGTTGGAGACATTTTGGAATAAGTTGATGCAATCACCCAAATTTTTCTATCATTTACCCATATAAACAAGTTAAAAAAACACACTGGCTTTGTTGCATCTTTTCAGCTTAACACACTGGCCAATAGCAGCTGGGCTTCCCATCCCTGGGACTGGATTTGAATAAACAGCTCCTTATCCACTGTTGGTGGCAGGCTGACTTATCCGTTGTTGCCGAGAGTGTGAGGTTGCTTCTGTGACAGTTTAAATATTCATAACTTTGGACAGAAGGGGAGCATCAGTCTTACACTGTTGTAACTGGATTTAAACCGTCCTAAAACACTGCACAGATGTACACCCATTCAGCTCCTCGCAACATGTTGTGTTAGCTGAAAGGATTAAAGATTTGGGAGATGCATCAAAGGTGGCGGAATAACAGAAAGAGAAACAGAGTCTATGATGCAGCAAAGGAGGAATAAGAGAGAGAAGATAAACAAACAGAGAAGCTGTCAGAGACAAAGGCAGGATTTAACACTTACAAGGGAATAGATGGAACTCTAAGGTGAATATGAGACCTCAGAGGTCACTCTTTCCCATGGCACTGATGTGTACTCCAGCTCAGTTCATCTGCTCACTCTCAAACACCATTACACTAAACACACAATAAAACACTGACTGTATTGGTAAGACTAGCAACAAGTGGTAGCTTAACTGAGCTGTTTCTTTGATTCGTTGACAACTTTTTGTGTAGTTTTTTATTGTGTTAAAGAATGAGTCTGATGCTTTGGGAAATATGCATGTTTCACTTTCTTGGCAAAAGTTAGACGAGAAGAAATATTCCACTTTCCCATTTGTCTGGAGAATATGAATCTACAGCCAGAAGCTAAATCTTGCTGTGCAATTTCAACAAGGACGTGACATGCTAATTGTTGAGCTTCAGAGGTGCTGGCAGGTGGATTTTATGATTTTATGCTCCTTAAATTCAATTGATGATTAGTAAGCTCAACGTATTTGGTTTATAACTTTTTTAACTGGACCCATGCAGAACAGTTATGTTGCCTTGGTTTGATTTGCAACACATCTCACAACCAAAGTTTGCAACAGGGCTGCTACGTCAGAAGAAGAACTTCAGTTTTAGTTTTTACTGCACACTGACTTCCCCAATGTGATGTGACTTTCACAATGAGATACCTGTGGGTAAAAATCTGAGGTGCAGGTACTTTGTTCCAAATTCATCAGGATATTTCTGCAACGGTAGAAACTAAATAACTTCTGTTTGTGTGTCTGTTCAACAATCTATGAACAGCAGCAGATGAACTCCTCGATCGGGTGGATCAATGTGTTTTAGTAAAAGCCCAGAAGGACAAAGACAGAAGGGAGTGAGGGTAAAGGAAAGCAAGAGAAACAAAGCGAAAGAGCAGAAGATCCATTGAGTGTGTTTTTTTGTGACAGAAGAATCGTCCCCAGTGGCTTTGAAAAGAGGGATAATCCTGTCAAGTAAGCAGACCTTTGGATATTCATGACTGGCCGAGCGGCTCCGCGGACTGAAGGAGGACACAGTCAGGATGGGATTAGACATCAAAGTGAATCTGAGGGGTGCAGGACTAGGACATGAATCAACCAAAGCAGAAACACAGAGGTCTCACAGGGATGTGCCGGGGGCCAGCGGGGACCAGTTGTCCGATGGGTGGACAGCATTTTGAATGACTCCAGGATCAGGGCATCCTAAATGCACCGTAAACCCAGATTTAGTTGTAATTAAACTTTTTAGCTGTCACTACTTATTCTTTCATGTTTTGTTAAAACTATGTTTATTGCTAAATCACATTAGTTGTTTGCAATAATCAGCTTAAGTATGAAGTGCACATATCATATTAAGCACAGATAACTAAGGACTTTAAAGGAATACAGCACCTCATTTGGACTTTAGCTTATTCACTGTATCCCTCAGAGTTAGATAAGTTCTCACATACCCTTCTCATCTCTGTGACGTAACTCTGTCTGATGCACCCCCCGCTAGTCTAATTCACCACAGACGCTGGAGATAACCAGCTCCAACAAGCTTACTCTTCCCAATAAGTGACAAAAAACGTCAACATGTTCCTTTTTACATGTTGTGATTTGTATAGTCACAACCTGTACAAATTACAAGGTCACATGAGACACAGGAGTCTTCTAACCATATACTGTACATACTGGGAACTATTCCCAGAAGGCAAAGCTCTCATAAAGGAAATTACATATTTATCTGAATTATTTATTTAGTAGTAGGAAGTAGCCTAATGTATTTGTTTCTTTGCATGTTTAAAGCTATAGTGTGTAGTTTCTGTCACTCCCACGAGGAGTTCTAAGTAGTGACACGTGACAAAACTGTCAGTGCATCCACATGATACAAGCCTTCCGTGATTGCGCTCCACCCCCACCCCTCCTCCATGCAGTTGATAGTAGCCAAAGAGGACACAGATGATTAAAAAAACATGATGACTCTTCAGAAGAGATCATCTTCTCTCAATTTTCTGCACACAAAGCTTCCCAGACAACACAATCTTCTGAACACACTGAGAAATACAGAGAGAGTTGTGTGGAGCTGAAGCAGTCTTTATTTGCTTTATATCAACTCATTTGGCAATGGCTTGAATGTAACTGATGTTTATCAATATCAAAAAGTTATGCACTAAAGCTTTAACTTAACGTGCTTATTTTAGATAACATGACTCCAGAAAAAAAGAATTTATGTTCACTAATGATTTTTTGTGATGACTACGAATGTAAACTTGATTTGTCCACCGCTCTGTGTTAATCAGTGTTAACGCGTCACTGTAATGAGATTACAGTTTTCTGTCGTGCAGCAATGTACTGCATTACTGCTGATAACTCAGTAATCACATTACAGTTACTTGTCAAATGATTATTGCATTGCTTGCATTACTGGGTCTTCAACTATTGGCATTACGTGAGGAAAAAATGACAAATCAAAAAGTCATTTTCTTGTGTATTTTTGCCACCATAACCCTCATTAAAGTAGACAAAACAAATATGTCAGAGCCTCAACATCCAATCTAAATTTCAGTTGCTAAAGACCCCCGGACCCTGAGGGACACCGAAGCTTGTGAAAAGAGCATGTTGGCTACACCTGCCAAGCAACCAAGACTGTATTCAACAGCAGGTAAACCAAGTGGATATAAGTCGGCATGTGGCAGCATACATAGCAAAGGAAATGCTGCCTGTTTTGACAGTGGAATCACCGTCTTTCAGAAACATACGGGGCAAAATATAGATAATGAAGAGTGGATGGCCGCCAGTACATCTTGACAAATGTTGTGCTGATGTTTACAACTTTGTTGTCAGCTTTGTGGTATTGTAGAGAATAAAAGACAGATCTTGTGTATGTCCTCATTGTAAAAAGGATTTGTGTTAATCTGGGCATGTATAAGGTTTGACTTTATATTGTTATTTGGCTAGTAAGTTATGGTGCATCTCAGGAGATGTTACAGAGTAACCCAAAACTAATGTAACAAGTTACTTTCAGCAGTGAGTACTATAGGAAAGTAAGGCATTACTTTTTATCAAAAGTAACTAGTTATGTGTGACCTTAGTTGTTTATTATTAAAATCTGTGTTGCCCGTTCGCAAACTTTCACAAACCTTTTTCATGAATATTTACCAACACCATCAATTCCAAGTGTTACTTTTGGCTTGACATTTTGCATTTGTATTCGCATGAACTGGGGTAGACGCTCCATAATCATGCGCCATCTTGAAATACATTAGCTTGTAAAGGACATGCAGGACATACTGCTCCGCCTTTTGCGTTTTTGCTGTCACATGATAAACTCACAGGTTTTTCCTACACATTTGACCTTTAATACAACTTGACTTGTTCAGTTTCACCTTGTGTAAAAACTTAGACGGTTTAAGGCAACAAGTTTCCCTGCAAATTTCTAGTAGTCAACTAATACAGGATAATTTTGTGCCTTTCAAGAGAGTGATATAATGTGGTGTGTGCACCTGCCCCCATAACCTGAGAAATGTAGAGTTTATACATTTTAAATTTAGTAATAAAGTAAGTTATCATTAATGTTATCCTTCAGTCTGTTGAGCTGCTGAGGAGTAGCATATTGATCCTTTGTCCGCACACATTTTTGTGCTTTTGGTCTGGGCCTGTCTGTTATGATTTGGACTATGACAACGCCCTCATGCACAAAGCCAGGTCCATAAAGAAATAATTTTCGCATTTTTGGTGGAAGAACTAGACTGATCCGCACAGAGAACTGACCTCATCCCCATCCAACACCTTTGGGATGAACTGGAATATCAACTGTGAGCCAATCCTTTATCGACCAACATTAGTGTTGGACCTCACCAATGCTCTAATGGCTGAACGGGAGCGAATCTCTGCAGCCAGGTTCACAAATCTGGTGGAAAGCCTGAAAGTGGAGGCTGCCAAGACGCAGATTAATGCTCATGGATTTGGAATGATATGTTTAACAATCCCAAATGGGTGTAATGTTAGGGGATCCACATACTTTTGGCCATGTAGCATATGTAGCCATGCTCTCAATTACGCTGCACTCTCTCTCTCTCTCTCTCATACCACACACACACACACACACACACACACACACACACACACACACACACACACACACACACACACACACACACATATAGAAGCTCAGATTTCATTAAAGAGGTAAATGCATATGTGTGTATATTGTGTGGATGACGTCCCATATAGTTTGCTCACCATGCCCCGCTCATGTCTGTCCCCTTTAAGTGGCCTTGCTCTGACTGCTGCTAGCAGCTGGGATGTTTGGACAAAAGAAATCACAGTATTCAGGGAAACTAAAGTGAGGTTGGGAAACACACAGACGCAGAATGAACAAGATAAGGAAATGTTGGTCAAAGTTTTCCAGTTCTAAGTCTGTTGTCAGCAGAACTTTATTGCTAAACATCAACAAGCAACCCTGTCTTCTATAAATGTTTGTTTCCATACAACTTAAGCACATCACATTTGGAGGGAAACACATTTTCTCCTGGATTACGTTGTTTTGAACATGTCATCGTACCACCGACAAGTGCAAGTTGTGAAACGTTCACTTAAACACGTGGTTAATGTTTGACAAAAGTATTGGTTAGGTTGACAAAAAGATGATGGTTTGGGTTAAAATTAGTACGTTTGCTGCGTATTTCACACTGGATGCCCATGTTTTCTTGACCCATTCATACATCCGCTCCGACCTCCTTGCTATGCAGATCATGTTATTAGTATTCTTGCTTTGCCAGACCCTCCTCCAAAGTGCACTGGGCGGTGCTAAACTCCACTCAGAGCCGCTGAAAAATTGTTGTGCAAGAGAAAAATCCGATTGGACAGATAGTCTAGCTAGCTGTCTCCATTTACCCTGCAGAGATCTGAGGAGCAGTCAAAAATAGTCCTCATGAATCCACCATATTTAAAATTCCTACAAAAAGAAAGCGGAAGGAAACAGAAAATACATGCATCCAGCGGAATGCGAAGGATTACAGACTGTTATTAGCAACATACTAACTGTCTTACTACTTACATTTTCCACAAGGCTTCAGTCTTTCTTGGTTTTAGTGGTTATGCCAGTCCGATGTGACTATTTCAGCCTCCACAGCAGCCATGCTACCATGAGATGTTTTAATAATTACAACCCCAATTTGTCAAGTTACTGAAGCCTGCTATCATGTTGCACTGTAACATATGTCTGCTCTCTGAATTGTTGTGTCTCTTGGGGTTCCCTGTTTCATAAATCAAATTAGCACCGTAGTCCACATGTCTGTCATCTGATTTCTTTCTCTTTTTTCTTTCTTTTTACGTCTGTATTCAACAATTTCATTAATAAAAGGGTAAACAAAACAAATCACCTGCTTTCACACTATTAGTAGTTAACAGTCCTCAGTGGGAGGCCAAGTCATGAGTTTGGACAACATCTGTGACAAACCTGCTGCAGTTTAATTAGAGTGGAGGCTGAATAGAAAGGGAGAGTGGTGGCTGCTTCAGTCTGATCTCTCAGGTCTTAGTGGGGATTTTAATGTGCTGAGAGGCTGTGAGGAGCATGAGCACAGTGGGAGGTGAATGAGCTGCAGAAGTAGGAGGAGGAGGTTGTAAGGCATAGCGGAGAGATTCTTGGCTGTCTAAAGGGGAGGAGGGGGGTTGTGTGTGTGTGTGTGTGTATGTGCGTGTGTGTGTGTGTGTGTGTGTGTGTGTGTGTGTGTGTGTGTGTGTGTGTGTGTAATACAGAGTGTATAGGCTGACAGATGTGGCCATCAACTCCTGAAAGAATCATCTTACATCCACTGCATCCATCTGCCAACATGTTGTGGCAATATTTTGTGAAATCAGAATGCCATGAAAGAAGTGGTAGAAAAGATTTTCCAACATGAACAGATCACTTAAACCTTTGAAACTCTGCAAGTGGGTGCAAACTTTGGTTGTGCAATAAAGCACAAGTAAAGAAAAAAATGTATTGAGGGTTTTACCTCAAGACCTTTTTTCATTAATCATCTCCTGGTTTGACATTGTAAGTAAACATATATTCATTATTTTCAGATTTTTTTAAATTTATCTACAAATAAGGGGAAATGTAGGGTGACATTTGGGTGTTTAAGAATTAAAGATGAACAAAGATCATAGTTATAATAAAATCACATCATAAAAACTTTGTGGTAGAAAGAGAAAGGTCGGCGGGTGGATGGGTGGGGGTGCACCAAACTCAAAGTTTTCTTCCCCAAGAAAAGTTTTCCTTCATCCATTGATCCCATTGCTATCCATTCATTCACGGCGTAGCAAATTAGAGAATTTAGCAACAGATACCTTTTCTCCCAAGCGGTGTCTTTCCCTCAGCGCTCCGGGGTCAGCTGGAAGATGTGATCCCTGCAGCGTGTCCTGGTTCGGCCTCGTGACTTCATCCCAGCTAGCCGAGCACAAAACATGTCCAAAAGGTGTCCAGGGACAATCCCAACTAGGCCGTGTCCAAAAACGTGAATAACATCCCAAATTTGCAATAGGTTTGATAGTGCTGTACACAGAAAGGCTTAACATGTAACTGCAGATACCACACACCCAGTTGTCTCACTGAGGGTAACAAGGTGCTCTCCAAAGTAATTGCAGAGATCCTGGAAGGTGTTAGTGGGGCAAGAAAGAAGAGCAGTTAAATAATCTGGCAGGTTGAAAACAAGGCAACAGTTTATGTAAAGAATCTAAAGCACTTATAGCTTTAAACAAAAAATGAGTGCACTGCAAGAACAGCAGGTCAATGTTAAAACTGTTCCACATAAGTTTGGCTAACCTGGAGTTTTGTCTGTAACCTGTCCGATCATGTGACTGCTTGTGTTTCTTACATCTGACTTATATTAGCTATGTCACATGAGGTTTACTGATAGACATGACTGACAAAAATAAAGAAAATAAAATAATCCCAAATTTCAATAACCCAAATGTAACTTAAAATAATAAAGAAAAAGGTTTGTCAGAGTTTGTAGCAGAGAGTCAAAGTTTTGTCATTCAAGTTGAGACTATTGCAAAGATTGAACTTCCACTGCTAAAAGAAATGTATGCCAATGGATCCCAGAGATGAGCCGAACATTTCCACCATGCGGGCATTTTTTGTTGTCGTCTCTTTATTTTGCATCAACGTATTCAATGCGTGTTCCCCCTTCCCTGACTAAAATGCTTCACTTTCAGAAGTCTAATTTCTGAGACGTGTATCTCATCCATCATACTGCTGTGAGCATTCACGTTAACTGTGACTTTGGTCTTGCTGCAACGCCCTCCATACAGCTGGGCATAACCTCTGAAAACCCACCCATGGCCTTGTAGTGCTAATAAAAACCCCAAAGACCTCAATCGCTTAGTGAGAAGAAGAAGACGGCTCTGTGTTACTTTGGACAAGGATTCCTGTGGAAGTTTAGTGTCTGTGAATCCATCATTGTCACAGTTAAATAGGATCGGGGGTGTTAAGGATACTTTGTGGGGGACGGTTTAACTAACACTTTCCCATTAGCAGCCACCCTACAAATCCCTGGTGGCATTGTTTCAGAGAGGAACATCTGCTACAACAATACACAATCATAGAGCTGGCTTATGTTTGGGGTCATTTTAAATGACCGTAAGTAAGGAGAGGTTAGGGTGTTTTGGTTTGACTGTTGCAAACAAATCAATTTAAAACTTTATATATACATATATATATATATATATATATATATATATATATATATATATATATATATATATATATATGTATATATAAATATATAATAATGTATGAGGACTTCAAGGCTTTTAATTTAAAAGTTACACATCGAGATCTTGCAAAAATACATCAAACACAACAACAGAAGCAATACATGTCAGGGCAAAAAAAGTGTCAGTGGAGCACTTAGCAACTTGAAATATGAATGTGGCAAATGTCCATCTGTATTTAAACAACCGCGACCAACTTGGCGTGTGCAGCTATTGAGAGTGAAGCATTTAGGCTCTCTTTCACAATGGGCCCGAGGGCTAAAACCTTACACCCCTCCCACCTTCATTATCCCTGCCACACTATGATCAGCACCAAATGCCGACTATCCCAGGCCAGTGCTCACAAAGCATGCTGGGAAGGACAATAGCAGACCTTCAGCCGATTGGTTCCACCTTATTAACAGCTTGTAATCTTCTCATGTCTTTGGCCAGGCCTCACAGAGCGGGAGTTAGGGCAAATAGACGAGTGTGTCCTCCGTTTCTTCTTTGATGCAGGGCTGCCTTTTCCTCTCTGAAAAGTCTCGTTCTGTTGTAATTCCATTGTTGCAGCTGCACCTGTTTGCCCGCAGGGACACATGGAGAAAATCAGTCACTGGCAACTGTTAATTTCTCATTAGACTCTTTCTGCACATTGTAAACAGAAGACAGTATGGGATGTAAAGCCCAGAGCAGGTGCAGCCCCTTTAACAGTCTGGTGAACTACCTTGGAGAGTTACACATATGCAGTTTCCAAAAAAAGGATTTTGTCGAGTTTGATTGCAACTCCAACTAAATGAATTAGCTGATTTTCTCTCTGAGAGAGTCTGATTCAACATGCAAACTTCTTTTGGTGTTATTTTAAGGTTTGATTTTGGTACTTAACAGTGGTTGGATGGGAGTTTTAAAATGGATAAAAGAGCAACTGGAGAAATCTTTTAACAGTCAAGTAGTTTTCATGGGTTTTGTTTACCAGCAGATTATCTGTGCACTTTCCTCTGCATTGTGTTACAGAAGGCTGTCATCAGTCACTTCTTTGAATTAATAATCAATAAATTAAGAGGGGACTTGACAGACGCAGGAGCGGTGTGTTTTCTTTTCCTTGTTCCAGTTAAAAGTCTAGCCGCTCATTTTGAACCATTTGGAGTCATGGAAAGGGGAAAGGGTCCACCACGTTTACAGAGAATTACAGAAAGGTGATAAAGCAACCAGATAATGATAAAAACAGCTTTTATTTAGAGAAGATTCTGATGAGATGAAAAAAGCCCTTATTAGCTTAATGAGATTTTGAGTAAAGTATTTGTACTCATATCTTTGTAGGCCTAGTCTAAAAAGCAATTAATATTAGTAGCTAATGCATTTTTTTATTGAATCATGCATTAAAGAGCCAGGTAAGAAATACCTGTGTGTTGCATGGCTGCCTTGGTCAGCTTGGAGGCCTCATGGGCTCATATTGTCCTCTCAAGGAACTGCTAGCCAATCACAGAAATGTATTTTTAATTCAGGAGCTTTTGAGCAACAGGCGAGACAGTCCGGCACAAACAGACAAGGACGCAATATAGATATACAATATAGCTGCTTAATCGTTCCAATTTGTAGAGCCTTCTTCAGATATTTAACAACATAAGTCTTCCGTCCGAGGCAGCAAACACATCGACACACCATCGAGTGTCACACAAAGAGCTCAATCAGACACCTGATGTAAATTGACTCCATTAAGTCAAGATTGGGCTCCGGACCAGCGGCAGCCAGACTTCAGGCTTCATTTGTTAAACTGTCTCTTTATATCCAGTTAGGTGGATTTATAATTATGCCAATTTGTACTCAATTAAAGAGCCAATAGAGGTGTTTTTTTTGTGTGTTTGAACAAGGAAACGTCTGCTCTGCTCTGGTGGTCCAAGATTAAGGATTCTGTTTTCTTTTTTCTGTAAATTAATCTGTAATTATGTGTTGATAAAAAAGAGCATATTAAAAAATAAAAAACAAACTTCAATGAAATATTTTTCAAATGCCATTTGCAATGCAGACACTCTGCAGTTTAATAATTAATTTTTGCTTCATTTTTTTTTAATTCATACCAAAATCCTATCACCAGCTTTAAATGGAGGGCCATCAACCTTACTTTTTGTAAACTTTTAGAGGCAAAATGTTGGTTCAAATCAGTTTGAAATAGTCTGCTCCATCTACTGTAAACAATCCTGTGATTATTTGGTAAAATCAATTTAAAAAAGCCTTATCCATACTGGAGATGTTTGACATTAAAATCCTAACAAACCTCATGGAAAAAACACAAAGGGAAGAAAAGAAATACGTTATTTTTAGTCCTCTTTGACAAAAAGGAATTCATAACCATTTTTTTCAGTGGTGTCACTTTGGGTGTATTTTTCATACCGCATTGGGGGAAAAATTGACCCAGGAGTTTGGCTGAGGTGTCTTCCTGTCTGTCAGCCACAGGAAACGGTTCCACACAGACGAGGCATTTAGCTTCCAGGTGCAGACCCACCATTGGACGGCCTTGCCCAGATGGATAGTCCTCCATCCACCATAAAGACACTAGTCTTCCCCATGCCCTGAAGCCACCGGTGCTCCTGCCCTGGTCCAGTCTCATCAAAAGGAGCTTGGAAGCTGGGAGGCGGATATGCTGGGCTGCTACCCCAAATCAAGCTCACTTTTCTTTCTCTTGTAAATTGTAGATAAAAAAGTGGGGGAGGTGCGCTTCTCTGGTAGACACCAGCTTCTTTCTTTCTCGTCTTTTCTAACTTCTGTATGTGTGGCTCCTTGCAGGTGTCTTTTCTTTTCTCTTGACATTGAAACCACATCCCAAAATACTGTCAAAACCAATTTGGCTTGTCTTCTTTCATTACTCTGTTTATTACCCCTCATTGTTAGGCAAGCACTAGAAATCAAATTGAGCTCACAGGCACGCACGCACGCACACACACATGCACAAATGAATCCTGGCTGCCTGCACTCTGTTCTCCTGCAGGTGCGAGGGCCATCCGCCTGGCTCTTTTCATGAGGCCCTCCCTTTCCTGTCCGTCTGCAGCCGTCCATTCAGCTTCAATCACAGCACCAGCCGGACGCCACCGGACCACTGGCAGGGAAGGGAAGCGCCTCCACACACATCTTTCACTTGTTGAACGACAAGTGAAGAGCGGCTGGGGAGCAAAGAAAGGGTCTTCCTCCTCTGCATCTCCTTCTGCTTTCATCATAAACAACTTGCTTTCTGTTTGTAACGGTGCTGTCCTTCCCCTCTTCCCCCCTGCCTTCCTTTTCTCCCGCTCAGATGGGCTTTACAAGGACGGGGTTGGGGGGGGGGAGTGCAAAGGAGGAGGACGGCCAGGCTCCCTGTGCAACGGGGGGATGCTGAGGTCTTTTTGTGGCTCATGAATGGCACATTTGAGGTTTCCAGCCTTGCTCAGTGCCCCAAGCCAGCTTCACCTGTGGTTGGAGTCAATTGGCCTGTTGTCTGCCTGCCTGGAACTGTGCCCAGCTCTCTGCCAGCTAATTTGGTTAGCGTGGCCACTCAGAACAGAGCAACAATAACCTCCACCTCAAAACCATCAATTAACTCCCAACACACAATGATGTATCCATTCACTGTTTGCCAGAACTGTTCTCTGACACGATTAACACCCATGCTAATACTGCTAATACCTGCCCTCTGTCACACAAGAATGTGCTGATGATTTGAATGGCTTCCGAGTTGTTGGCTGTAGAGGAACTTTGCATTAAGCCCACAGTGTTTTTTTGTGTGCACTTTTGATTAACTTCACAGAAAGAAAAAGTAAAAGCAATGTTTGCTCATGTTGTCAGGTGCTAACAAGGGCACTAGTGGCTTTTAGGCACAGCAGTGCTTTGAGCCAAATGCTAACATCAGAATGCTAACATGCTCACAATAACAATGCTAACTTGTTGATGTTTGCCAGCTAACGTTCATCACATTCACCATCATTTAGTGTGTTAGCATGCTAACATTTGCTTATTAGCACTAACGATAAAGTACATCTGAGGCTGATTGGACTGACATTAGTTTTGGAATTGCACAAAAGGGTGTCACAGTAAAAGTGATGTTGTCATGCAAACAAGTTGTCAGAGTTATGACAATGTCCTTGTTTATCCCCTAATGTGTCCTGTAATAACCTACAGGATCGTCCCCTTCTCTGCTTGGAAAACTGCTTATTTACCTACTCTGATTATATAAATAGTAATGTATAAATGCCTGTACCCAACCTTTTACCTTTACCAAATGTTCAATCTGACCTTACTAAAACTATTTAGAAATTCAATGCTCTTCCCAAATGGAACAATTTAATTTGAGATTTTAAACTCAGATCTTCCAAATGCATTTTTACCTCATTGTCAGTTGTGTATTCAATGTTGTCAGTTTAAATTCTTCTTGTTTTATTATACTGTATACATCTTTTATATTTGGTAACATCATAAAACATGGACAGGGACTCACTAAGAATACAATTGTCTTTTACAGTTAGTGTCCTGTTAAAGATGGCAGCAGCAAAAAGAAAATCAAAACAGTTCCCGTACAGCCTGAAAAACTGCCTCTTTACTTTTGCTGTCTGTCCACATCAAAAACACAGTAAATATCAATTCATAAGTGTTCTTAACTTTCAATCTGGTCTGGGTGAAATAATTTTTGATGTTGATACTCCATAATACAACATTACCAACTAACTTTCAAAACCCTGTGCTTCATTGTCAGCAGCACATGTTAAATGAGTATTTTTAATGCTGTTGTGTTCTTGTGCACAAGTCTCTCTTCAAACAAAGATCCTAAACTAATTAAATAATCCACATATTTTTTTCCTAATATCTTGTCTTAAATCGTTCCAATTTTAAATGGGTTTTGGCTGGTGTCACCACCTACCAGTTCTTTCTCACTGACAAATATCAAAAAGTCAGACATGCATATGTGTGTTTCTAAAGAGCACATCATGTGTCAGGGAGGAGTTGAGCTGAGGTGGGGGTATGTGAGGGGAGCATTTAGCTCACTTTTCCACTGTGTGAGCTTTCTTTCTCACCACACGCAGCTGTGGAAATGAGATAAAACTGAGCTGCCACTTTAGGAAGCTCTCATTCACTCACTTGTGCAGCCAGAAACCTCTGAAGCCAAAACGTTTGGTGACTCGTCATTGTGCTGGATGGCAGCTGTTTTCTGCAAGCAATAGAGAGATCAACAGGTGGAGGGAATGAAAGTTTGATTTTTGCAATTTGTGGATTTTAAAAATAAGCAGAAGTGTGAAGTACTTTTGCTTTGACTATTTTTGGTTTGTATCTCAAACTTCATATTTTGCTGAAGACATTTTTAAAGAAGACAACACTGAACTACAACTCTGAATATAGCACACCACTGAACAGACTATGAATGTGCTATCAAACCCAGTGATCAGGGCCCAGGAGCAGTCTCTACCTCTGTGTAGCCCCGGGTCTGTACAGGACTTACCCCACTGCCCTCCAGGGTTCAACCTGAGCTCCCCTCTAAACCCTGCGCCCATGCTTGGCCTCCAGATTGGCCAAAGACCAACCAAACCACAGAGGGAGCTGAGCCCTGAGGAGCAGCAGGAACTCAGAAGGAAGATCAATAGCAGGGAGAGGAAGCGTATGCAGGACTTGAACATTGCCATGGATGCCCTCAGGGAGGTCATGGTGCCTTATGGCTCCTCGCCATCTTCTGCCTCCTCCTCTCAGTCCCACCAGCCTGGAGCTCCTCCAGGCCGCAGGCTCTCTAAGATCTCCACCCTAGTTCTGGCCAGGAACTACATCCTCCTCCTGGGTTCGTCTCTGCAGGAGATGCGGCGGCTGCTGGGAGAGGTAAGCGTCGGGATGGGGGTGAACACAGGACCGGTCCCCCGGCTGCTGCTCGCTGGAGGGTGGCCCCTTATCTCTGGCCCCAGTCAGCTCCTCCTCACCCAGGAGTCCCTCCTCACCACAGCAGCATCCTCCGCTTCCTCCACTTCATCGTCTTCTGCTGCTAAATGTCCATTGTTGTCTCCGGGCCCCATGGAGGCCTCACTGGCCCCTGTGCAGTGGAGCTCTGCAGGGGCCTCAGGAGGGCCAGTGTGCCCCTGTGGTGTCTGCAGACTGCCCAGATTTAGCCACTCCACTTCGGCTTCAAGATTCCCAAAATGACTTTGTGAAGTTAAAGTTTAAGAACGGACTTGATGACTGTTACACTACATGTATGCAAATTCTTTTTATATGAATTGTTATTTTTCTAACATTTCTAACAGGTTTATAATAATTGAACTCACAATTATCCTTTGAGTTTTTTAAACCTAATGGATCTACTCTATGTTTCGTAAGCCAGTTTCTAAGTAAATGTAACCCCTTTTTGTTTCAGAGATACGTTTTGTTTTATTAGTTTTGTCACTTCACAAAGAAATAATTGATCGTACTTTGTTGATCCATGGTGAAATTGTGAGCTGTAGTGACGTGTGTGTGTGTGCATGTGTGTACGCATGTGTGTGCGCGTGCGTATGTGTGTGTGTGTGTGTATGTGCGTGTGTGTGTGGTGCATTTGATTGCAGTATCAAAAAAACATGCAGTTAGGGTCCCACTGGAGAGGGCCAAAACCATGGACTCTTCTGAAATAAACAAAATGTAACATTTAAGAACAGTGAAAAACTATTCTCAGTTTCTTACTATGAACAATGGGATCCAACATAAACTGATGAATGATTTCTGTGAATGATTTGTGTTTTTGTCCTCGCTCTTCCTGCTGGTTTGAAGAGGGCAGGCTTGTGTTGTGACAGTGAGACATCCCTCCTGTCAGCAGGCAGACTCCCCCTTTCTCTGTAGTACTCACGCTTGCTCTTTAGCAAAAATAGTGTAATAAAGCAGTCTACAATTTTCACTATCAATTATGAAGACACAAAGTAATTTAACACATATATGCTTTAATATAAATAGGGATTTCCAGAAATTACATCTTCTCCACCATCCCTGTAACTTAGATAATATGTTACAAACTGCTTGTTTTCCAATTACTGTACATTCTGAAGACAAACTTAAAAATTGCTACTTGAATTATGTTAGACAACGTTTTGTTTTGATTAATGAAGCTCTACATGTTTTTTACCTTACCAGAAGTGGATGGTGGGCATCCAAAGCGCAGAACTTTGACACTACAGTTGTGATATGGTTTAGGCACAAAAAGTCTTATGGTTAAGGTTGGTGAAAAATCCTGGTTTTATTCAAAGGTTAATAAAAACAACCCACGTCATTTTTACATGTGAAAGGTAGGGTTAGGTTAACACAACCAAACTATTTGGTAAGGTTTAGGAAAAACGTGTTTTGGGTTCAAATAAGTATGCCAGTTACGTATGTTACGTACAAAAGGCAATTAAATAAGTCAACACAGACTTTTCATAAGGGAGAAAAACAGCAGCGTCCTGGATGAAAGTCCTGTGTTCGTTTGACCCGTCCATCCATTCAGACCTCCTCCCTACATGGACTTGGTTGCTTTTATAATTTTTCTCCCTGCAAAACTTTGTTGCTCTTTACTCCATACTACATCATCATCATCAACAGTTTGGTGCGTCTCACACAGGCGCTAAAGGGTGCCTTGTGCCTTAGTATCAGATGCTGAGGGCCGCTGACCAAGCTGTCGTATTTGACGAGTTGGTAGTGAGAATGGGTCGACACAACATGTGTTTACCTTAACCTTTACAATAAGCATGTACTGTGAATGCACTGGGCATATTTTGTCAGTGAACGCTTTACTGAAACGTTTGGTATCAACATTTTGTGGCTTGCCAGATATGTTAAATATATATGCTGTTGATGCAAATTGTAATTTGGGCTCCGTACGCTCCCCCTAAAAAATATTCTGCAATGCATTTTCTACGGGACAGGGTTAACTCCAAAGTTTGTAAAGATTAAACCACTGACTGGCAATTGTTGCCCTCATTTGCATAAAGTGAAGATAATCAACTTTTGACCCCTGTCTTTTCGCTTCTCAACTGCGTTGCCTGCTATCTATCCCATAGTACCTTGAAAAGTGAATCACTTATACAAACTTCTTGTTGCGCTCTACCACGTTTGTTGGGCCTCCACCGTTGACGCCAATAAGCGGTGAGAAGCTTCTCCACACACCCCCAAAACAGTGAAACAGTCCTTATCTATTCCCCTATTCATCACCCCAACAAGCAAAAGATCAAAACCCACCCGTGTAATTACTGCTCCGCAGAAAGGAGGCCTTTTGCTTATTAGCCCCCTCTCTCGCCTCCATCCTCAAATTCTTGTTGTTTCTCTGTGTTAAGGAGCCGGGATGGGTGATTTGGTGCTACTCATTACACTCACTCCACAATATGTTCAAACGCCCAGAAAATGTGTCTTGCTGAATGGGGTTCACTCCTGCAAACTCGCCACCCCTCTGGAAGAAAGCAGGCAGCCTTGTTCTGAGCGAGAATGAGAGGCGCTGGCAGGAGGGAGGATAGTCTCAGCAACAACCTGGCCCTTAGCACGGCCTGCATGAATAATAATAATGAAAATAATCATAATCAAAATGATGATAAAAAATAATTGCTACGACGGAATAAGAGGATTATGGAGGGTCGATATGTGAATGGTGGCGAGTGAAAGGACGGGAATCTATTAGCATCAGGGAGGACAAAAGAGGAGCTGGATGCCATTAAGTGAGATTAAGCTAAATAAGGCTTGATTTTCTTACAAGGAAAAGGGAGGAAGGAGAAAAGGGTGGGAGTGAAGGGGGAGAGAGGGTGGGAGAGCTCGATTCATAGATCAAAGTAAGATGGCCAAACTTCACGTCTTTCATTTACATATAGCTGCTTTATCCCTGGAGGGATTAGCTACCTTGCTATTTTCTCCGGGTTGCTCGCCATTCTGCCACCTTTTGCCCACCATCTATTTCCTCCTGCTCTCAGGATGGTTCAGCCCTTCTTCTCTTCTTTTTTTTGTTGAGTTTGGCTCCTTAATTTCTCCCCCCTCTCACTCTCTGCCCTTTATCCTGGTTTCTCCAAGAGGCTCTCACTTTCTCGAGTTTGGTGGTTTCATTGTCACAGCGACGCAGGGGTCTGGTCAGTCTTTGTGTTAGCACTTTAACTCATCTCCATTTCATCACTCAATGGGGTGAGTAGGGCTTGTAAGACAATGCGCGCGCACACACACACACACACACACACACACACATACACACACGCACCCCGTTCACCGAGGACAACGACCAGAAAAGCAACACATTTTTTAAAGTTAAAGTTTGTCATGTATTGATCTATTCACTAACTTCTGTGTTTCTTCTGTGTTTCTCCCTTTTATTTATTATCACCTTTCTCTGCTGCTACTATCCCAGAATTGCTAAAATAAATAATAAATAAGACAGGCTGATGACTCTTTTATTCACCTTACATTGACATCCGAGTTTGCAAGTGAAATCAGCTGTTGAGAACGTATCTTTTAGACAAAATATTATCATTATTAAATGTTTATTTACAGTAATTCTGTGTTGGGCGTCCAGTGCAGTTTCAACCACACAAAGGTAAAGTAAATACTGGTATGTGTCCTTTCATTTCCCAGTTAAAGCTGTGGAAAAGACTACTGGTTCCAGATCTGTGAATTGCTGCATAATAACCGATTATTTTTGCAGAAGTTAACAATTTGTCTAACTGTTTGCAGCCTTGAATTGTGCCTTGAGGGCCATTCAACCGAATCATCATGCTATAACAGCTCAATAGTTGAACTTGCATTTCAAGTAAGTGCACCTTCTGTACAGTAGATGCCTTTAGGCTATGTGAGACTGCAGGTAACCATAGCAACTGTACATGCTACAGCTGCTGCGATTCAGCCAGCTATTGCTGGTAAAACTTAACATAACAATGGATTAAACTGGTTATATAAACCACTGCCTGTGGTAAATGGCTGACGCCCAGTATCCCAGTATAAGAAACAGTCCTCCCAAGACAAACTAAAAAACTTCTGAAAAAAACACATGCATATACTTTCATGCAACTAAACCCTTGGTTGTAGGAATTATGAATTATTAACATGTATGTTCAAAAGTTGTTTCATTCGTGCAAGAGAAAACTCCTATTGGACAGATCGTCTAGTTAGTTATCTCAATTTACCATGCAGAAATCTGAGGAGCAGTTAACCATAGTCCTCATAAAACGACCAGAGATTAAAATTACAACAACAAAACAAAGAAAGCAGAAGGAAACATCAGAATCGGTGAAAAGACATTTTCCTGCGGCATCTGACATTATGGATATAGACTACCCTAACCAAACCCCAACCAATTATAATTTGTGGTAGTTTTGGAAGGCACTGAAAACGTCCCAAAAGGCACATATTTAGTTCTGGGAAAGTCCCATAAGATGTACTTTGTTGTCTAATTTGGAGGACTTGTTAGAGAGAAATTATTCTTATGTTGGATATTAACATTTCATTTTTCTTAATCATAACCACAATCTGTTGACAAACCCTACTCATTCTGTATTTTTGTGTTGTGTAGAAAGTAGAAGTTAAAACATTTTTAACAAAGGTAAACTCAGGATTCACAGAAATTTCCAATATCAACCCTTTTGACTTGTCAGTGTAAAAGCACAATAAAACACTCTTTCACGACAAACGCTGATGTTGAAAACTTAGGGACTCGGCAAAGAAAATACCCCTCTGATTCATGGTTTGGCATTCTTTGTTCTATAAATAAGGTCTCATCATTGAACTAGTCTTTCCTTTCCAATAGAAGTCCTCACATATACTGTATACAGATTTCTACCATTCAGTAAATCATCAACTGCACAGAACCAGCAGGGGTGGACCTTTATTTTAACACTCACGGCAAATGTATTTACAAAATTAGGGTTTCAGACTTACAAACATTTGCTCATGTTGCAAAAGTGCAAAAGCTGCTAAACGTTTGACTTTTAAAAATAACTTCCATATCTTTATGAATCCATTTGGATTTCAGCTGAAGCATGTAGTTGTCACTTCACACTCCAACATGTGTCTCTAATGTGGATCGTACACATTGTCTTCCACTGTCCCCTCTCCTACAGCCTCTCATCTCAGAGTGTTGTTTGCCTCCGGCCTTTGTCGTACTGTTTCATAGCACTTAACCAGTCAACGTGGGGAGTCCTTGGCTTAGGAAGTCCTGAGCCATAAATTTCATCTTCACAATGAGCAGAGCACAGGGGCTGGTCAGGACCCCCATTTACTTTCCAACCCAGCTTTTATTCATTTGCTCCCTAAATAACATCAGGCCCTCCTATGCTGTCCCACCCTGAAATTCCCGATCCCCTCTTTCACCCCTTTTTTCTCAGACTGAGCCGATACAACAGGGTTACTGCTGAGACCGCCAGCCCGCTCATTAAGCATCGTGTTCTCTCCCACCCATTCCTGCCCTCTGTCCTATTCACACCGCTGTCCTCATTACAACTTTACAGGCCACCATCAACCGTCACCTCATTACCCCAATCGAGCGGCTAAAAGACGCACAGAGATGGTGTGTGGTCACAGGAGACACGTTTTTACACAATCTGAAATCATCTCTAAAGTTTTACAAATAATTTGGTTTAGGAGAGATATAAGGCTGATTTTAAGTTGAATTTTACGTGTTAATATTGCAGTGAAAGTGAAATAATCAGCAAAACAGTGAGCAAAAATTCACAGTTCGACACTGTGAACATAATAGAAACCAAGCTTTCTACTCCATCCCTGTTAGATGTACTGGAAATAGCATAGAAATATGAGCATTTATTTACTAAAAGATTGTGAGTGAAAGAGAAAGGGAAGATTAATGTTTAATAAGTAAGACACAGAAATAAGACACCACTAAACATAACAAAAGGAAACATTTCATGGAGGAAAAGGATTTGGATTTGTTGGCATAAAAAATCATACCCCAGGAAATACAGTTTCCACTAAAAAGAGAAACTACTCCTCTGTTCAGGGGCAGTCCAAGTCTTTTTGAGGACCACAGGAACCACCAAATGCCAAGAGAATTTCAGGGTTGGATAGTACAGGAGGGCCCAATGCTTTAACCACTCCTCACATGAGGTATTGCAACTCCAAAATGTGTTACTTTCCTTGATGTCATTGCAGAATCTGTTCCACCGCTTCACCCAACGCACAAAAGTTTTAGAAGTTTAAGGCGCTTTTGAGCAGTATAACAGTGATTTACAGTGTTTTGTGGCCACTAGTGCTGAGGTCCTCTCAGGTCACCCCTATCTCCCTTTTGTCAGCATTAACATCATACACAGAATTATCTGTTTTTAGTATTCAGGTTTTATTGACTTGGTAATCAATGATTGACAGGAGAGGATCATTGATACTTGTGCAATGTAATATAATGTAGGGTGGATTGTATGTTGTATGTGAGTGTAAAGTCTATGTGTTGTTGATGTTTACAGCAGCCTTATGTAGCACTGATGCCCAAGACCAATTTCCTTTAGGGGACAATAAAGTTGATCTTGATCTTGATGTCTGCTCTTGTTTTCTCAGATATATGCATTATTGTTGCTCAATGATAATCCATTTGTCCTTGCAGTTTGATGCACTGCATTGCCGCTGAAGCACTTCTTTTCTGATTATCCACTAATTTCCCAGCATTTAATTTAAAGAAGGCAGGGTATAGAGGACATCAGATAACTAAAGGATTGATTACATGTCTACTGCACATCCATGTTCTAATACCAAATATTAAATCCGGGATCCAAAGATATAATAGCATGTAAGAGAGGGACATGCTTTTTTTTATCGGCTGCCACATCAGAATTTAAAACTTCACTTGGACCTGTAAATCAGACCTTTTTTTCTCCAGGCCAGTCTTGGGTGTTGGGGAGTAGGAATCTATTTACTTTGAAAGGGGGGCTCTGCATGTACACAATAGTGTAGTTCATTGCACCTTTCTCTTGACAGCTTTGTCATATTTATGAGAAATGTCAAATGTTTGTGATGTTAGACATGTATATAGTATGTGTAAACATAGAGTTTTGGACATGACACATGTGGTAAGTGTGCATTTTGTGCCCAAATCAAATTTTGTTTCTGATAGTGGGAACTTGATACTATACAACAATGACTGGGACTGAGAGGATGCCTGTAAAGTTATAATAAAGTCACAAATGCAGTTTGAAAACGAATGAAAACGTGGGTACGGTCCTTTTAAATGTGTGTGTTTGAGTGTGTGTCGCTGTGGCAATGAACCCCTGGCCCTCAGTTTGCCCTCTGAACCCTCAGTGGCCTTGGAAGCAGGAATTCCAGTTAACACATCACAGATGAGTTTTCTTTTCTTCTTGTTTTGTGTTTCTGTCGCTTCTCGCCAAATGTAGGCTGGGTGTCGACAAGGCCTGACAGCAACCAGCCCTCTCCCGCCTCTCTTTTCCTGTCTTCTTTCTTCCCTTCCTTTCTGTCGTTCCTCTGTTTGGGCTCCTCTTTCTTGCCTCCTTTTCTGCTTAATTGAGTTGTTTGGCAAGCGGGCTTGTCAGACAGCGCCGTCTATGTGGGGAGTCTGAGGGGCAGGGGGGCACCTGCCATTGTGCTCTCAGAGACGGGTTAGTTTTTCACCGTTACTGATGCATGAGTGAACATGGCCCAGATTAAGACAAGGGGGAGCTGCAGTAAAATTGAGATAATATCATGAAACATCTATTTTGTCTAATATTTCAATATTGAGATTTTAGACTTTTCATGCTGCAAAGTTTGTAGTGGCTCATTAAGTCTATATTTATGTGAATAATATGCTGCATTTTTAGTTGTGGAAATGCATTATTCATTCAAATTGTAACCCTAATTTATAGATTACATGGCACAATACGGACAAATGAAGACAACACACATTTTCCAATGTCAGATTAAACATTAAAACATTTTTTTAAATTACTATTTGAATTTGAATTAAAATGCCATTCATTCAAAAGCGTTACATATAATGCGTCTGCATCCATTACTAAGATTTGGACCACTAAGAGACAAGAGAGTCTTCTCAGTTGGAAGTGCTCAGCAAACCAATAAATATCTTCTCCATACGAGAGTGTAAAGTGGTCTGAAGAAGGCAAACACTGACTGTGTGTGAAGTCATCAATCATGAGGACAGAGGAAAGAGTGAGAGATGCAGAGGGGGATTCTCATTTCACTTTTCTTTACGTTGACGAGCGTGTTAGTGGAGGACATGAAATATATTGGCGTATATGAGCCTGTTCATTTAAAATTAAACGTATTGTCCCACAATGTAAACAAAGTGACTCATAGTTGGTTGCAGTTATTTTATAAAACTAAACTACTACTTACTTTACTTAATTTTAAAAAAATACTATTTTAATTCATCAGCGGTTTAGCATGTTGTAACCTAACTGCATCACTGCTGACTATTTTCCATTTGCTTCACTTTATTTGAGCACAAAGATAGAGCTGGGTACATGATAGCACACGCCTGAAATGCCACGTCTGATTTGATCTTTTTGATTAAATATTAATAGTTTGGGTTTGACGTGAGCACTATGGGGAGAAAACAGTGTCTCTTTTATTAAGTCTATTTTGCTGTTTTTTTAATAATCCTCTCAAACCGAATATTATTCCTTGACTATTTAAACTGTAAATAGGAGACTGTACGTTGCCTGCTTGAAGCTTCATGATGTGTAGCCTGGTGCGCTCTTCTCGTTGTTAGCATTATAAAAATTAGGAACTTCATTGCAAAACAGTTTTTGTTCCATAATTGTTTACTTCATCATTGGTTGTATTCAATAAAGCAATAAACCCACCCAGCTACTTGGTGGCTCTGTGAATATTTCACTATTTAAGAGATTTCTCTTATTTAACACATAAAGACGCAGTTGTTGATTTGATGTAAGTCAGCAATGTTGATATGATGTTAATCATTATTTCATCTTCCGGCACAAACTGCAAGTTCAACACTCTGATACCAATGTCTGAAAAGTAACGCAGGTAATTGTGTTATTATTCTTTAATCTTCTTCTTGTACGTACTGTTTGTATTTTGTGACTGTAGGAGAAGCACACTCGTGTCTTCCCTCAGGGTCCATGGACCTGTCCATCTGCTCACAGACACACACACACACCAAAAACAGACAGCCAAGGGCTAAGGGGAGAATCGTTGTTTGTGTGTGTGTGTGTGTGTGTGTGTGGTGTGTGTGTGTGTGTGTGTGTGTGTGTGTGTGTTATAAATATGAGGTTTTTGAAGGCTTGGGTGTGGAGTCAGTTTACATGGTACAAGGTCTGGACCAGAGCCACTAGACTTCAGCGCCCTCCCAAAGGCTGCCTCACCTCTCCTTACTTTTAAATCACACACACACAAACACACACACACACACACACACACACACACACACACACACACACACACACACACACATTGCTCTGACAGCTACAACCCCCCAAACACACAGACTTGTGCCATCACACAGCCGTTCTCTTTCTGCTGACCAGCAGAAAACGTGGACAACTAAACCCAAGGACAGTGTGTGTGTGTGTGTGTGTGTGTGTGTGTGTGTGTGTGTGTGTGTGTGTGCGCGTGCAGGAGTTACTAGGGGGCACAGCATACTCCTCCTCTCCTCCAGCCTGCTGGAATGCCAAAACCAGCCGGCAGGGTCAACGCAGGAGTCAAAACACTTCAGAGGAACGAGGAGAGGCCAAGCAGCGTCGTGCATTTTTATCTCACAGGTACACGATTTTGACCCATTGAACAATAAACCAAAATGACTTTACTTTGAAGCCTTGAAAAAGCTCAGCCGTAAGTTAAAAGGTGGAAAACGTGTGTTGGCTGTGCTGCTTTAGAGGTCAGGAATGAGGAAAAACTCACCTGGATCCATTTGAGCACTGTTGAACAGTGTGTTTGTCTTATAACTGGAGTTTAGCAGAATGTTCCTAGTGATATTCAACAATCATTTGACTCCATTGCAGAACAGTGTATTTCTTGTCAACACTGTTGTCAGTCATTCCTGCAATGCAGGCACAGCTTACAACTTTGTACGTCATTGAAAATAATCTAAAAAAAATAGTCTTTTATTGACATTTAAATACATCAGCACAGTGAACCAAGGCAGCTGACTCTGATCCAAAATTAGATGAACCCGAACTGAGGGAACAAGTGTGATTTATTCCTTTGTCAGTCTGGTCTAATTCTGCAGTGCAAACAAATTCTGGTCAATTATTACATAAAGACATACAACAGGATGGTTTGACAGTGTTTTGGAGCTTAATAACAATTTGTGAAAGGTTTTTAGTCACACTTGGACCGTGGGAGATAACTTTGGACCAGAGTGAAATTAACCATTGAAACTACTGGAAGGATTGCAATTTACTGTACATAATATTCTGCACAGAACAAATCCTGACTTAACAGTTACCAGCTGTCAAATTTTATAAAGCAACAGCTATTAAGACAGATACAAGCTTATGGTGAAAATAATGTAGGAATCTTATTGGTAGAACTAATGGACACCAGCTAAAACTACTTGGTTAAGATCGGGGAAAGATTGTCTTTGGTGCTAAAGTAATCCCTGGTCTTCCGTTTCTAAATCAAAAACTTTGAACAGCCATCTACCTGCTTTAACCTTCTCCTTAAGGACTCAGTCAGATTGCCTTTACAACAACAAAACAGTGGAACAAAATCAATTCATTTCATTTCATGCAAGGAGGCAAACATAAATAAAGCTATGTTATCAGCTGTGACCAGGGGCGTAGCAAAAAAATCTGGACCCCATAAATAGGCTTTCTTGTATCTTTTTGGGCCCTTTTCACTTCAGCGCTTGTATATTATCTGTCTGGAGTTTTCTCTCGCACGAGTATTTTGCTTTGGAGGCCGGTCAGACTAGATTTTGTACAACCCTCCTCTGCTGAGTGAGAAGCAACACGAAGAGAACGTTTCCCTTTTTTTCACAATTTTCCATTTTTCTCATGAACAAAGCTATACACAACCAACAGTGGGAACTTTACAACGTGCAAAACTTGTCATTTCATCACAAATCACAAAAGCAGACCCTTTTTTCACAAAGATGCCCAAATTAACTTTGCTGTGTTGTTTTGTAGTGCGACCAGGCTAAAAAAAACATTTTCATTTTTATGAGAAAGTGAAACATGAGCTGTTTTAATGCATGAAGAAATAAGTATTGCTTAATGTGAAGGAGACACACTTGTCCAATAGCACTCTCCATGACAAAGTTTAGGAAACAATTAAATGTGATATTTACAGAAAGGATGTAAATAGAAAAGTAGTCGGGGGAGTTAAAGAGAAAAAAGGTTTATACTTCCTGAAGGTTTTGACAATCTGTTGGATTAAGGCTGTTTGTATAAGCATTATATTTTGGACTATAATTCAAAATAAACTCTGTGTAAAGGCAGCAACTAATGGACATCCCAGTGTGTGTGTGTGTGTGTGTGTGCGTGAGTGTGTGTGTGTGTGTGTGTGTGTGTGTGTGTGTGTGTGTGTGTGTGTGTGTGTGTGTGTGTGTGTTGGGCGGTGTACCTACCATCCTGAGTCCTCTGTTGGGAAGGGCACGGTCCATTCCTCCTGTGTGCAGGTGTCATGGCTGGACCTCTTCATTTGCATACATTTGCATGCTGTCAAACGGAGCTGCTGCTGACAGCTTCCAGAGCCGACTGTCTTCCTGGACCCCGGCCCAATCCTGTCGGCATGGTTACACGGCACGGTTATAGCGTGGCACGGCAGGCTCGCGGCCAGGCCGATCAGCCTTGATGCGAGCTTGAGAGCTTCAGGGAGACGTCTATCAGCGGACAGACATCAACTCACACCAACAACCTCCAAATGTCACCTCCAAATGAGTGAGGGCATGAAAAATAGGAGTACACATGGTATGTTGGTATACAGCAATGCAGGAACCTTTTCAATCAAATAGTAACAGGACTTTAAGTAGTAACTAAAAGGCTTTTTTGCGTCTCATTGTTTTGCATTTTCCAACCAGGAGGATCAGACTTAGACTCAGACTTCTCTTTATTAATCCTTTCGGGATGACTCCTGCAAGGAAATTGAAATGTCCAGCATCAGTTTTTAGCAAGAAGAATACAGTACAGAGAAAGAAAAAGACAGTATAAAGATGACAATAATAACAGTAATAATAATAATAATAACAATAACAATAAAAACCTTTAGCTATAAAAAGACATAGAAATAAATTATCAGTCAAGTGTCAATGTCAAGTTAAGTGTTCAAGTGTCCAGGTATTTATGTGAGTCCAGGTTAATCAGGTTAATTATGCCAATTACAGGAAACAGTAAAAAAAAAGGAAAGGTTAGTGAAAGATTGTGGTTTTAGTAAATATTAATAAACATGTTTTGTTTTACTGTCTTCTGCTTTAAGTCACTGCAGACCTTTCTCAATGTCGTACCAAGACACTGTGTTCTGTGATGGCCAAAACAATCATCAAAAAGTTTAATAATTTTATAGTTGCTGAACATAGATATTGAATTGCAGTATCATATATAAACAAATTAAATATGTTAGCAGTGAACGTTTCACTCATAAGTTCAGTTTCAACATTTTGCGACATGACAGATACGTTGATTTCCTCATTATGTTAATAGAAAACGTAATACGGGCAGCATTGAGCTTTCTCCTAAATGTATTTGTTGTTGCAAATTAGTAAAATATGAACATTATTTATAGGAGATAGGGGAAACTGTCTGTATGTAATGTGATGAATGTGAAATGTAAGAAGTAGGAATGACACATCAAACTGCAATTTCGTGCCTCCTGGGGGGTTTGGAGCTATGGCCCAAGAACGTAATGTAGGAGCCTGAGTTTTATAAATAGAAATATAGATCCTGTAGTGGTAAGGGTTATTATTGTTAAAGAAATAATCTGAATTCACAGTGACTTCAATTGCAGAGACACGTTTGGGGATCAACAAATTTGGGATTTGAAGATCAGTAGTTTAAACAATTGGACATTTCAACCAGCATGGTAACAGACGTTAAACCATGACCACAGGAAATACTGCATCAAAATGCAGTATAGCAAGCCACGTTTTCATTCTAAATGAGGGCAAAAGAACAGCGATAATATCGATGAAACTCAAATAATTTCATGCAAACAAATAACGTCTTTTTTAAGGACATCCGCTGGAAGAAGAGCCTCCGAATTTGATCTTTCTTTCATCAGAGCTTCATCTCCACTCCACTCCCTCCAACCTTAACAATTAAAAAAAAAAACTGAAGGTGAGTCCACTGTCCATTCTCCCTCTTTAAAATAAACTGCCCTCTACTCCCCTCCTCCCCCTTCCTTCTGTCTCCATCCTTTCTGCTTTTGGCAGTCATGCCTTTCAGAATGACTTGTTTGGCCCCCGATTTCTGGACATTAGGCGCCAAGAGACACAGAAGCCAAAGAGTCAAAACGGGCTTTCTCCTCAGTTCCTCCAGCCCTCTCATCTCTGCCTCCTCGGCGGGTGTTTGTCATCCCCTGCTGAGCCAAACAGACGTGTGTTTACCAGTTTACTGTAGCTGGCCGGGGAGGCTTGTCGGTGTGCAGGCCAGCGCTTTGTCTCTCACACTGTGAAACACAACAGCAGTTAGACTTCTCCCTGACAGCATGCTAATCGTCTGATTTAACTCTCCCATGTTTAATCATGAGGGGAAATGAAGGGAGAGAGGGGGAGAGAGAGAGAGATTATGATAATTGCTTCAAAGTTCTATTGTGTTGGATTCCATCTGTACCATTTAAGAATGAGGTGTCACTGTCAACATGTCTGTTTCTTTTCAGTGCAAACAAACAGGTACAGGAGACTGGAAATGTTTTTCACTCTTTCATTCTTCTCAGAACCTTGAATGACATGTTTGTATTTGTGGACCGATGGGGTATGAACCTTCCACGAAGATTAGTTTGATGCAAATCTGTCAAAAAGTAAATTAAGTTTTGCGATCAAGCCGTTAAGCTGCACTCACATATATTTGCATGTACACATATGGTTTTAATAATCACTGTAACATGTCACATTTGTACAGCTATTGCCTGTGTACTCAATGGCATTTTACAGCACAAAAGAAAATGCACGTACAAGACAAAGAAGGTAAGCGACCTTCCAAGACCTTGGCATCATTGGACCTGGGACAACAAAAGGAAGTGGACTGGTGGAAGAGATCAGAAACAGAAACAGACATGTTGACAATGACACCTCATTCTCTAAGGGAGATGCTAGTTACAGTTATCTTGTCGGTTGTAAGAAGGATGTCATAGTTTAGTCAGCAAACCAGTGGAGAACTGGTGTGATTTGGTCTCTTGAGTGAATATGGGTGAGCAAATGGCCAGCAAAGTTGTGAAAGTAAATATGTTGCTGGTGTTGCCATAGAATATACGGTTGCTGCAGTAAACCATTCTGAATGTTGTGAAAGCATGGACGACGGATTCTGCAGCAGTAAAAGACAGTTTGGGTCAGAGGCAGGCAACGTTGCAGAGGTGGAAGAAAGCTGTTTGAGTTATCTGGTTTGGGGATCTGGGGTTGTGGTTGACTCTGAGGTTGCAGTCTTGGAGGGAGGGTGTAAAGTGGAGCCAGTTTTGCTGATGGGCAGGTGGGAAGAGTATAGCAGGTGGCAGCAAAGACGGTTTATGTCAGGGGTGTCAAATATACGTCCCATGGACCAGAACCAGCCTCCAATCGGTCCAATCAGGCCCACTGGATGACTTTGCAAAGTGTGAGAATTACAGAGACGTAACTAGTTCACACTCCAAATTTACCTTAATTTGAGAGAATATCCAAGTTCTTTTTCTGTAAATATACAACTTCAGTAATCTTAGGAATTCAGAGTTTTTTTCTCATGATACCTCTCTCCCAGGTCTGTAACATTGTTTTTTACATAGGCCTTAGAACGCTGTTGCAGCAGACTTCTACTTGCGTTTGCCAACATCAAGCTGACAAGAAATTTTGTGGCAGATAAAGTTTCTGATCTGTCTGGAGTGGTTTACTGGTCTGGCCCACTTAGGGGAATGTGGCCCATGGACAAAAATGCTCTTAACACACCTGGTTTGTGTAAAGTGGAAAACAAAAGGACGTGGCAACTGAGAACAACGACCATGTTTCACGACGTATTAAAAAGATGTCCAACTACTTGAATATATTGAACATTTTTCATGCTTTCATCTGAACCACTAGGGGAATGGTGTTTGTTTGTATGAGCTGAAGTATTTCAAACAAGTCAGTATGCAATAATACTCTTTCTAAGTATGACTTTAATGAAATTTTAACATCATAACAAAAAGAAATACAGGGAGAGAGTGTAATGTTTTACTAGTGACATATGTTCAGGTATCCACATCTGTTTGGCCATATAGTTTCATACAATATAAAGCCAATTGTTGTTGTTATATTTTCACGTAGCCTGTGTTATCATCGGGTTTTGACTGCTTGTGATACTTTTCATAACTGGCTGTGAAAACTAAGACACAGCACACAGACAGTAAAGTCCTTGGGTTTAAAAATGGGATCTTAAATTTAGAATAAAAGTTGGATTTGGAGATAAATGACTTATCGAGATGCCACATTTTTTATTGGTTGACATGATTGTTCACGAAGCAGCGGCATCAGTGTGGGAGTGAGATTTGTTGCTAAGAACATGTGAGATTTACAGACACTACAGTGTGACAGGCCGCCACAACAATCCGCTCTCTCTGTGACACAGACAATGGCGGGACTGTTCAACCACAGACGTACAAGTGTCCCGGCCATCTGTCTGCATACCCCCACAGTACAAACATTGTGCTACACAAACACACAGGCACACACAACACACACACACACACACACACACACACACACACACACACACACACACACACTACTGCCACCCCCCAAAAACACACAGCCACCCCACTGTCATACATGTGCTAACTCACACAAATCTCCATCGTAAGTGATTTACATATTAAAAACTTAGTTGTTCACTTGTTACATTTTTAAATGAGGCTAAATTCCTTTTAATTAACTTCATAAGGATTACGTTTTCACTTTAATTAAAGTTTTTTATTTGACACAATTACAGTTTTTTCCTATTGCTAACACACAATTTTGCAAACTAGTCTGGTTTTATCAAAATACATAACACAATTCACAAAACCACACACCCAAACTGCAAAACACCTCATATATCCTGCAAAATGAAGCACTGCAACCAAAACTACACATAGCATTATCAAAATCAAACTTTTGCATGAAATGCCACACACTTCATTCACATTACCAGATTTTTGCCTAACCAACTACACACTGTTGGGCATAATGAAAAGCACCCTCATCTTTACTATGCCTTGCCATAATACTAAAATATGTTTTAGATTGTTCACATGCACAGAAATATTGCAGATACACACACATGCTGGTAAAACATTATTTTATGTTTCACTACAGTGAACAAGTCAGTGCAAAAATTGCAGATATATTTACATGGAACTGAACAAAAATATTCTTACAAAAAACAGTAAACTGAAAAAGAAAATTTCAGACAAATATATCACAGTAAAAAAAAGAAGCAAGAAAAATAATTACAGTTTTTTCCATTTGCCGCACAGCCGGTTCGGTCCACAACATCTCGGCATCACAGACAATATGTCCCCCCCACAGACATCGAGGGGGGAGCACCTTGAGTGCCTTATCCATCCCTGAATTGCACCCACATCCATCTCATCACATGCCTCTTCCATAGCCTGCACAAGAGGCACGCGCACAAAGGGCCGCGGGTCGTATACCTTCCACCACCGCCATGCCGAAAAGAACTCTTCTTTGAGGTTCAGACATGGTGAGAATGGTTGGAGGTATCGCACGAGAAATGGTGGGTGGTCAGCGAACCAGTTTTGTACAGCGGCTGCACGATGAACGCTCACGTTGTCCCATACTACAACGTACCGGTTTCCTTGATGGTCTGCATCATTCATATGTTCTGGTAGTGTGAGAATGTTGTGAAGTCTGTCCAGAAATGTGAGAATATGTGCTGTGTTGTATGGTCCAAGGTTGACATGACGGTGGAGGACAACATGCATACTGGAGATGGCAGAGCACACTGTGATGTTCCCACCACGTTGGCCAGGAACATCTATGATGGCTCTGTGGCCAATGACGTTTCTCCCCCTTCTTCTGCTCTTTGCTAGGTTGAACAAAGCCTCATCTATAAAAATAAACTCATGTGGGATTGCATGTGCATCCATTTCCAGTACTCCCTGAAAACACATACAAATCTGTCAATATGGTGTTATCCAGTATACAGGGAAACAATGTTCCTCCACCATGGTGTCGTCTCTCAGTCCTTTAGAAAAAACAAAATAAAGAAATATATAGGGCTTGGACAATGCAGCCTAAATATTATTCTTTTCATAGTGCTAACATCCTGATTGGAGTGTTTACAATTAACCAATGGGTGTTTGGCAAGGTGGCACATGTAATTAGTCATTTAGCTCATGTAGTGTCATTTTAAATGGCAGTGTTTTGAAATGGCAAACATGTGACTTTATGTCAGATTGTTGTGTCTTATGCAGGAAACTGTGTTCAGTGCATTTAAAAAGTGCCATTTTGAAATGCAAAATGTGTGTAAAGCAGAAAATGTGTTTAGACTTTCTGAGACTTGAGAGGAAGTTTTGCTCTCTGTGTGTCAGTTTAAATAATTGTGCTGTGCATGTCATTTTAGTGTGTTAGCAATTGGAAAAAACTGTAATCAACAATAATTTTGATTAGTGATGAATTACTGTAGTATGATGCATTTTTCAAGCAACTATTTTAAATATTGGTTCTTTCAGCATCTTAATTATTATAACATATGTGTATAATTTATATGCATTTATATATATTGGGTCTTGGACTGTTTTTGGACAAAACAAGCAATTTGAAGATCTTGGTCAATGTTTCAAAATTTCCTGATATTTAATAAACAAAAGAAAACCTGGAAGACCAAAAATCACCTGGTGCAAACATATGACAAACAGACGAAGAAGATTACGTTTGAAACAATGTTGAAGTTCAACTAAAAGCACTGTCAGGGGGTATCCCTGTGCTCTCTTGCTGACACACATAAACAAACACACACACACTCACACACACATGCATAGGGAGTTGAATCTAAAGAGACTATATATGGAGTGGAGACAAAGGATGTGTGTGCGCACGCCTGTGTGTACCAGCAGAATAAGATCGGGTCACCATACAGTCTCAGTGACAGTTGAGTATTGAAAGGCTGCTGCAGAAGAGAGATGCCTCTGTGTGTGTGTGTGTGTGTGTGTGTGTGTGTGTGTGTGTGTGTGTGTGTGTGTGTGTGTGTGTTTGTGTGTGTATGTGTGTGTCAGAGAGAGAGAGTGAGAAAGAGGTAGAGAGAGAGAACACACAGAAACAGAAAGAATAAAGAAAGAAAGTCTGTAGCCTTCAGACACATCCTCTGTCTCTGTCTGAGGCATCACAGTTTGTGTGTGCGTGTGTGTGTGTGTGTGTGTGTGTGTGTGTGTGTGTGTGTGTGTGGTGAGTGTGTGTGTGTGTGTGTGTGTGCGTGAGTGTGTGTGTGTGTGTGTGTGTGTGTGTGTGTGTGTGTGTGTGGTGTGTGTGTGGTGTGTGTGTGTGCGTGTGTGTGTGCGTGTGTGTGTGTGTGTGTGTGTACCTGCATGCATTTCTGTGTGCCATTTTCTTTACTTTCTTTTGATCACTTTGAACATTCTTGAATATTCACGGTCACAACAGAGGAACAGTTCAGTTACTCAGACATTTTTCACGTTTGTTTTCACAGGAATGTTGAAAACTATTTGAACACAAAAGAAACAATGTTGCTGACGAAAATAAGTAATACTTAGGGAGATTAAAACACAACTAAACAGAAGCAAATGAAAGGTAAGTCTAAACTGGTGGGTCTTGAGCAAGCGAGGAAGAAACACTTCATGGAGAAGGTCTCCATGACTGTGTTTCTTCCTCGCTTGCTCGAGTTCTTCCCATAAGCCCTGTGTCCAGTCCAGAAATAGACTGTCATAACACCGCTTTCTTCCACCTGTGGCAGCACTGAGTGTGATGCTGCTGAGGAGCACTGAAGACAATGAGTGAGGAAGAAACTATGTGATGTATTATTCCATCTTTGATTTAGCATTGGTTGTATTGATATCAGTAGAAATCTGCAAAGTCATTCAATTCAAATGCATGAAATAAGCAGATATAAACATGAGGAGGAATAAACATTTCACATCACGCTTTCTGAGGCTCCTGTAGACACCAACTGAACTTCTGCATAAATTCAAATTACATTCATTCTCATTCTCAACACAAAAAAACGTCTTCATGCTGGTTTTGGCTGGTGAACACAGCCTAGTTTGTGTGTATGTGCATGTGTGCATGCACACGTGTGTGTTTTGTCCTTATTCAGTGTGTCACACAAAGACAAAGACAACACAGCCTGGGAGACGAAACACACACCTGCATACAAACCCACAGAGGAGACACTCATGTGACGGTCTGAATGGTGTCACTTCTTTCTTTCTGTCTCTTTCTTTTATTTATTTCTTTAATTCCTTCTTTCATTACTGGACTATGAGCGACAGGCTGAGCACTATAATCTGTGTACCATCAGCATACTGTATACAGACACGTCCCTGTTTTCAGTAGGAGAGACAGTTGGTGGTAACAGTGTAAATCCCAGTGAGTGCTGTCACAGTGAAGGAAGCAGAGACACATTCACTGTCTAACAGATGGCTCATACATGCTGCTGAGTCTGAAAACCTTCTATTCTCACACTCAGATGTTTCAAGGAGCAACTGTTTCAATGCCTGTTTGTTTTTACAGAGAAATGATAGAAACCACATTTTTAGTTGGGAAATTAAGATAAATTAGTAGCAAAAAAAAAGTATTACAAATCTGAATTTGCATTTCTAATTTTTTCAATTGGCATTGAATTTTATTGTCCGTGGCAAAATATGTACGACATCATCATGAGACATTTCCTTTGTAGCTACAAGGCCATAAAAGAAAACTGAACTGAATAATCTACAGCTTCAACACTACTTACCCCTCTCTTTTCTACCAGCCCAGCACTTCTGAAAGAAGAACTAACGTTCAACAAAGCCAGGTAGGGGAATGCAGTTGTACAACAAATCCTCCTTAAACAGGTTGGTATTTATCATTGCCTTCCGAAATTATGAATATTTTCTGATCTGCCATCTGTAATCAAGGTTTGTCAAGGTAAGAGACAAATTGTGCTCATGATTAAGAGAAACCAACAGTGAGAGATGTGACACAGATGACGGTCAAATACACGTTGTACTGCCATCCACACTAATCTTGGTGTGACTTGTATAAAGTAGTACCATACAGATGTTTTATGCATTTGACCAAACAGCCTTTCTATTGTGGACTGACTCTCCAGATGAAAGCCCAATGCTTCAATTCTAGAAAGCATGAGTGAAGAAGAAGTAGGTACCAAACTTTGTGCAAGCATGCAGGCAGCTCATCCTGTAACTGTGTTGTCATGTATAACAGTCTATGGAATGAAGGCGTAAGTCTGATTTACAACAAGCTGTAACTTTAGGAGCTACATGAAGCCAGCATGTTTATAAAAAGCTTTAGTCTCCAATTGCTGTGTATCTGCATTGCATCTGGTTTTTCAGTAATTCTCTCTCTCTCTTTCTCTCTCTCTCTCTCTCTCTCTCTCTCTCTCTCTCTCTCTCTCTCTCTCTCTCTCTCTCTCTCTCTCTCTCTCACCATGGTTCTGAAAGCTGCAGACGCTCAGCTGCTTGCTGCTGCTGAGGAATGAATAAATCTCCAAACAGCTCTCCTTTTACACCTTTAGAGAAAGAAAAAACTGACTAAAGTTCACAGAGCGCTCTGAAGAGTGCCGCTGTGCTCTGTGTGAGCTCTCACAAAGTAATGCTGGTCAAGGAGAAAAGCTACAGATCCATTCAGTCACTGATATAAATAATGTTTTGTGAATGAGCTAAAAGAAATCGTCCATTGTCTGCATGCAGGCCTCATTTGTACTGCGGATACTGGTAAAGCACAACCAAACCTGTCATAGTTTTTTGTCCCCCTTGATCAAAACAGGTAAACAGTGTGATGTTTTTTGTTTGTTTTTGTTTTTTCTTTTTACAGTAAATACTTGCATACATTCTTAGGATATGTCTCTCAAGCTTTTTCAGAGAACATGGCCCACTAGTTTGAATCATATATTAAGTCAGCCTAACTGTGTACTAATGCTGCAGACTGAACTAATTTAAAGTCACAGTATCTTTATTGGTCTCCCCAAGGAGAAATTCATTTTGGACATAGAGAGATTTCTGCAAGAGTAACAACAGAGACACACAACAAGCACAGGAACATTTAAAAGAAAAATGTACATTGAACATTAGGGCTACTCACAGAGCTATGCAAAATGCAAATTTGGTATAGTTGACTCCTATATAAAGTTTCTTAGTCATTCACATTTATTGTCATGGGTCTTGCATCTTTCATTCATATTGTTGTGTTCTTGGTGTCGTGTTCATTGATAAATAACAAGCGTGATTCACTGTTATCTAGAGTAACCTCTTTACTGAGTAGTCACCATAGACAGTTAAAGAAATGGACCAACAGATCCCATTGCTCTGGATGGAGAAGTGAAGGCTATTAGAAGCCCTTTCCTGGTGATAGCTGAGTGTCACTGCACAGCCTATAACTGAGCTTGATGACGACTATGCGAAAGCAAATTGCTTGGTTATGACACAATTGTAAAAAAATTGCCTATTTTTACCAAAATATCTGCTACGGAGCCATAACGTGAGGTACAAGGTAATGAAGCATTGTTGTGTTTCTTTAGAAATAAATAATGGACAAATAGAGTCTTTAAATGCTTCAGACGTAAAGTTATTCACTGTCAAAGTGAATTGAAAATGAATGGCAGTCAGTGGAATGGTAACTATGGGTGAGTGCTTTGTAGCATTAAAATGACGCCATAGCAGCTAAGCTAAGAGAGGAGAGGCTGACCCCCTTGTTATTCACTTTAGACCTGGGGGCGTCCCTTAAACATGTCCCCCCTCATACACAACTCCTATTAAAGGTTCCTACCCATACAACACGCAATAATATCACACTTGTGTCATTGTTGTGTAACATCTCGAGCCCTTACACATACTGTACTCCCCGTCCACAAAAAATGCAGCTGCAACACTAGTACTATAGAGAGAATGCACATGTCTACCAAAAGTTGTGTATATAGTAACAAAATAAAAAATTGTGTAGATAATTTATAATCTTATTCACCTGGTTCCCAGTAGGTACGACAATACACAAAGGGCTGTTGGTCGATTCACAACTATTGGTCCAGATTGCACTGTCTCAACCACTATTAGATGGATGTCCTTTATGTAAATTTGGTGCAGACATTCATGGTTCCCACTGGATATTGACTTTTGTGATCTCCTAAAGGGCCCTACCCACGAGTTTGACATAGACAGTAGATATGACATATGCCTATGGAGACCGGGTTCGATTCCCACTGCAATACATCAGACAGTGTCCCCCTGAAGAAGAAGTTCAGGGGGACACATAGTTACTCCGGAGGCGTACAACCTTTGACATATTTAGCGTCTGTATGTCGCTTTGGATAAAAGCGTCAGCTAAATGACATGTAATGCAATAAATATGTATGTATGTAGCCACAGAGTTCCCCTCAGGATGAATTAATCCCTTAATGTTTCTTAAAGATCGACATGAAATCATCAGATCAAAGTTTTCAAAGTTTATCCAATACTTTGGTTTATTACCAAATACCTGCAAAACAAAATGTCATTTGTAAATGTCATGCTGTACTTTGTAATACTGCTGATTAGCAAATGGTAGAATGCTAACATGCAAAACGTATTAGCATGCTGACATTGTGCAAAAGGACAGCATCACAGAGCCGCTGTAGACTGATTTCAGCCATTCTTGAGAAAAAGACCCAAGCAGCAAGTGAAAAATCTTGGACTTTTCACTTGCTCCTTGGGTCGGATCTGAACTTGATCTGAACTTTCCACACAATACTTATCCAAGAATGTTGATTTTTTTTACATATTCTGCTAATAAAGAAACAAAATATAATCATTATCTCAGTTACAGACACCTGGACATTGATGTTGAAGACAAAGTAGGGTTCATGTGATCAACTCAACTTGTAACAGACAGATCAGCACTTGTTCTATGTAGGACAGCATTAAACTATAGAGACCCATTTCTGGATATTGTTACCCAATTAGCCAGAACGGCAGTCAGTTCTACAGAGACAGTTGCCAACATCTGAAACAACAGCCAGTGCATTTAGCAATTAGCCGCAGTGTGTCCCGATGGGAGTAGGAGTGTCCTGGCACAGAGAGAAAACATCAGGGACAGACCTGGAGACAGAGCAGGGTAGAGACGACTAATTTCCCTCAGGAGGACTCAGATGCAAACACAAGCACAAATACAAAATGTATACGCACACACAGACATATGCACACAGACTTGCATTCAGCTATACACACCACCTCGTTCCATCTTTGATAAAATCCCAGGGGAATTCAGGGTTGTAGCCAGTAGCTGCAAACTGAGTGTTGAGCAGTGTGTTGAATTCTCACTGTCGTGTATCTGTTTTCTAATGAGGAGGTGCCAGTCCCACCAGTTAATTTACCAGAAGACAATCGCACCCTGCCTCACACTGACATTTATAGGCAATTAGGACCTGCCTGAGAAAGGTGTGTGTGTGTGTGTGTGTGTGTGTGTGTGTGGTGTGTGTGTGTGTGGTGTGTGTGTGTGTGTGTGTGTGTGTGTGTGTGTGTGTGTGTGTGCAGCGCTTAGTTCAACATTTTCATTTTTATCAGTTCAAAACTGACAGAACCGCCCTGTGGCTAATTTTGTTTGCATACAGATAATAAGGAGACATTATTTTAATTGCATCATGACTTGTAGACATTCAACTCTGCTGATTCTCTGTATTTTACAAGTCTTGTAACAAGAACAAGTATCTATGGCGACATTTTTACACACAGAGATACACTGAAACCTGACTTGGCTTGTGTATGTGGGTAACATTACTACAATTTCATGCGTTATTTTTACATATTTATTTAAGTCTTATGTTTGATCACTATGGTAATATGCAAATTGTTTATTTCTCAGAAGATGACTTTTGAATATCAGTTTATTCTCATAATTATAATAATACTTATAATAATAAAATAATAACACAATTTGTGTATAGCCAAAGGTTATAATTATTATTATTATTGTCATTTGTATACTGTTTTGTATGAATAGGAAAAAAACAAAAAACTAATAGACGTATAGCGTGAAACTTCCCCAGTTGATCACTTACATTGAGACAAACATCTTTTGTATTACAAAAAAAATTTTAAATATGGAAATGAAGCATTGTGTTTTTAAATATGTATTTATATTTGCAATTTCCAAAAGAGACATCTGAACATTGCATGAAGGCAGGTTCAAAATTCTTCTTTTATTTTGTTGACATATTGAAGTCAAACGAGATTTTGGATATTTTCTTTTATCAGTGCATAAATCAAACAGCCACAAAAAAAAATCCTTTTGCGGCATGTCTTTAAGTATAAAATGTTAAATAAATTAGATAAATGATGATTGGTATCTGAACAAACCCCTCAGTAATAAACTTCAGATTATAGATCGGAGTGAAACTGGGAAGTTAAGTGTACGTAAGTGCTACTTAAGTGGAGATTTCAGACTCAGAGTCGAGAAAACGGCCTTTAAAGATATATATTACATTACAGGTGACAGGTTAAAAAAAAATAACTAACAGATATCAACATGGAACTTAACCAGTTAATTGCTTACATTAAGACATATATTTTTGTATTAAAAGTTTTCTGAAATCTTTTGATAAAATATGCAAATTAGACAATTTAGGAGAAATTTGCAGGTGAAAATACACAAAGTGTTGCAAAATAAACACCTAAATGTGTATTTTGGATGTTTTTTCCCTATAGTCTGAAAGAAGACGTTTAAAAGACAAGTAAAATAGCCCAAAAACTCAAAATTAAAGAAATCACAAGTTTTGCCTGGGGAGTCTCCACTTAACAATTGAACAATAGAATTAAAATACGAAGAAACGAAATTCCAATATTAAGTAATTAAAGTACATCATTTTTTAATCAGTACATTGGCTCTAATAAAGCATCCTTATACATATTATTTAATATTAGGTAAGATTATGTGGGGTAAAGGTGTGATGCACCCTGAACTCAAGGCTGAAACGAGTCATGTAGTGTTTCTTCTAATTTGTACACAACATGCATAATTTTGGTAGTTATCTCCTCAGTTTCAAACCTGCCTCCAGACAGAAGTTGTATCGACCAAACAGCTTGTTTGACGTGCAGGTCCGCACAATGCCTTGTTACATTTAGAGAGGGATGTGCCTCAGCTCCTCTGCAAGCATCCTACAGTTATCCATCACAAAATTACTCTGTGCTCCGTTGAAGAAACGTTTAAATGCATTTAAGTTACGGAAACCTTTCACACTTACAGTCCTGTATTATTATTATTATTATTATTATTATTTATAGACAGTTTAGAGTGGCCACTTCACCTGCTTTGAACTGTGGGAGAAAACTGGAGCTCCTGGGGAAAAAAAAGAAAAAGATCATTGCTTTAAAAAAAAAAGACCAAAAAAAAAACTGCCCAACGTTCAAATTGTAAAAATTCAATTGTTTTGGTAAATGCTACAGATCAAAGTGTTAAAACCCAATTACATGTGCATTTGTGCTGATTTAGTTGTGCCTTCATAATTTTTCTATAGGAAACAAAAGCCAAACCAAGTCTTTAGCAGGCCAATGTCCTTAAGAAAAGGTAAAAAAAACATCTTAATTCTTTTAAAATCTATGCATACACTCAAAATTAGTTCAGGGTCACGTGCATTGAAATGCTTTAGATGTTCGTTAATTTGTAAACTGTAGAGAAAACACTTTGTGCATATATTTAACCTAATCTGTGTTCAGAAATCTCAAAATTTAAAATTTCAGTAATCCTCACCACAAAATTCACCATCAGTTTCCCAGAAATATGTTCAGTAACGTTTTGAGGATTTTTGTATTTTCAGTCCTTGAATGAACCCATATCTCTTACAGCCAGTCAAAGGTCACCACACAGTGCTGAGCGGTGTAGAAGCAATCGCCTGGAGGATCATGTGTGATGTAATGCTGCTTTCATCACACTGTATCTCCCCCAGCTGATGACAGTCAGGCCTGTTTCCCCTGCCAGCACATCCCAGCTGCTATGAGGCAATGTAGTCTGCCAGGCACAATACGGCGTGTCAGCCCTCAACAATGGAGGACTTGTGCTCACTGCATGGCATCATTGTCACAGTTTTTCTTTTCTTTTTTGGAGTGTGGGCTTTGCGAGTTGTTGTTGTTTTTGTTATTATTGTGTTAGGTAGGACAGTTATTAAATCTTGCATTGTTGGCTGGGAGACAATAGATGCAGTGCGTGACGATGCATGGCTCACATGCAAACTGGATGTGGGTCATGGGAGGAGAAAGGAGTACGATGGTGTCATGGGATTGCGGATCAAAGTATAAAGTTAAATTAAATTCATGAGCGATAAGGCAAAGTGTTGCTTAATTTGGTTTCTTGGCATTCTTGGTCTGGTATAACCAGTAGCCCATAGTGGCTAACTTCAGAAAACTTTAAATAGATTTTTACATTGTAACTTTGTTGACATTTTTCTACTTATGCTATTGTTAAGCTACATTTTAGCTTCCAGTTATTGTGGTTAAAATTTCCACAAATGTTACACACTCAGAACCTCTTTAAATCAGGAGAATTAGTACTTTAAACTTGACTTGGACACCTCTCTTAATTGAGATCCTTAAAGAATCCTTTTGGTTACAACATGGATCTTATTTTTATAGTTTGGTTGTATCAATACAAACAATGTAGCCTACCTACCAAGGTATTTGCTGGGATCTCAAACATAGCAACATTGCTGAAAAGTGGGCCAGAAAACAGCCGTCAGACAGTTACACAGATGTTCTCATAGAAAGGGGCGTCAAAACGGTTAAATCTTTGGTCAAGACTGAGGGATTTGTAGTTACATTACACGCCATTCAACTCACACTTTTATCCAAAGCAACTTACAATTACGACAATATGTCAGAGGTTGCACGCACCTGGAGTAACTAGGGGATAAGTGTCGCGCTCAGGGACACATTGGTTGTTGTTTGCAGTGGAAATCGAACCCAGGTCTCCCACAACAAAAGCATGTGTCATATCCACTGTGCCATTACCTCCCCATGTAGTGGAAGGAACACATTTCTTAATGGGTAGAAAATGTTTATCAGAAGTTTTGCTTAATGGAGCCATGATGATGACTTTCAGTGTCAACCTGTCATATAATTATGGGTGTGTTAATACTTCACCGTCCTTTGAGATTAGACTAACAAGCCTCTTACCTAAATGAACAGGTGCCTCCTTAATGACACTGATGATTGCCTCAGGCCAATATGTTTGCCGAGACTCTTCTAAATGATCCATTAAAACTTGAGAGAATTACTCCCACAAGTGTAGACTGTTTTTAGATTTAAGAAGCACCCATACCTTTTTTTTGCATTGCCAATGTTGTTGTTCTATAATCTGGACAGCCAATACTGACCTTTTTTGTGTCACTGCAGTTTGAAAAGTAGTCTAAAGTTTATGTCAGGGTTCATTTCATGGTGTAGTGTTGTGGTTAATTGAATCATGTTAGGTCAATCATGATAGGTGTGAGGTTGGGGTCAGGGTTAAAGTAAAGTCCAAATCCTGGAATTATCCACTGGAATTTTATCTATCAAATTAACATCTGAATATAGTGAGGATGGGTGTGTTTGTTCATTCAATTTTATATTTCAATGAGAAAGAATCTGTTATTCCTTCATATCAAAAGTTGCAAAGGCTGTCTTTGAAGTAAGGGCACATGAGTGTCAGCAGGAATATATCTGTCTCTTTTCTCAATGAAAAAATGTAATGGTGACGTGGCTGATCTCTCAGTGACTCAGTGCCAAGCAGCACATTGATGGTTATTATTTGGCACTGCACATACTTTAATGGCTTTCTTTTATATCCTGCGTTGTGGTTGTCCTCTTAAAGGTGCTCTAAGCGATGTTGGGTGACGTTACTTCTTGTAGACATTAGAAGTATTTTCAAACAAAACGAGACTAGCTTGCCCCTCCCTCCTCCTCATCCCAACCCCTCCCTTGTATGCTTCCGTGCACTACCTCCCTCCTTTTATACGTTTAATTGTTTTTAACGGCTTTTTAATGTTTAATTTCTTGTACTGCACTGTAACTTTTACTGTTTTAATCATTTTATGTAAAGTACTTTGAATTGCCCTGTTGCTGAAATGTGCTATACAAATAAAGTTGTCTTCCCTTCCCTTGCCTTGCCTTGTCTTGCCTAGCCTAAAACACGCATGACATCGCTTAGAGCAACTTTAACACAACGTGTAATTAGCGGCCCATTAACAGTAGGGACAGCTCGGGTAGCTCAGCTGGTGGAGCGCACGCCCATTAAATTAAGTTTTCATTTTGCAAAATTGAAAGCTCTGAAGGAAGATATTGTAGAGTTGGCCCACGTAGCTGATGTACGTTCTAAAACTCTGAGTACACAGAATTATAAGGCAAGCATGCAGTGCAGATCATGTGGCAACAGCTTGCCACATGATACTCTTGATCAGTTAATTAGAAATGTTAAAATTTCTAATTAACTGATCAAGAGTATCATAGGTTTGGAGTCGAGGTCTTTACTCGCTAAAGTTTGGACCTGAACTTAAAGAGTCCTGTGTGAAACTTACCTCAACCCAACATACATTTAAAAAAACATGAATAAATTAATACATTTTCCGAACAAGTCCTCCAAATTAAACGTCAAAGTACGATGTTTGTACATGCGCTGTAGAACGATACAGAAGAAGTGTTTTCTGATCTGGCGCCTCGATCAGCAGATGTCATTTGTCCATGCCTTCTAAAGCTGGTGAAGATTATGTCAAATTAAATGTGACCCTGTGGCTACGGTTTGGTTAGGCACGAACACAACTTGGTTAGGTTAAGGGAAATATCTTGGTTTGGGTTAAAATGAAGAAAAAGTTGAAAAAGGTTATCCAACAATCATAGTCATCCTTAAAAAAAATAACGTTGACTGTTATGTTACGTCAAAGATGGACATTTTGTTGACTCGATAACGTCACTTGACTTTGTCCTTTGCACTTTTCATAATGACCACAGCCACAAGAGGGTTCGGTCACTTGAACGTCTACTGATGTCATCATGGGGCACTTGCTGAAACGTCCGATGCTAGCAGTCTTCTCAGACAGTCTGGTATCACCATGTGACGTGCAAAAATCACGTCAATATCTCAAGTAATTAAACGTCCCTGTAGGGACCACAGTCCATGTTAGGAGGAGGATGTGATGGGGTGGATAACTAAACACATCACAAACACATGACTTTCACCCAGGAGACTGCTGTTCGTGTCCCATGTAAAATAAAGAGTTGATATTGACTTATTAATTCATGTTGACTACTTAACTTATGTAACATGATCATTAACAAAATTATTTATTTGAACCCAAACCATGATCTTGTCCTGAACCTAACCAAACACTAGTTTCCTAAACATAACCAAGCAACATACACTCTACCAAACCCTGGCACCCATGCACCTGGGAACCCAGTCCGACCAATCAGTTTTCTGTTATCAGGCACCGAATGGACCTGTAAAGACCCATAAAGAAGAGTATCTGTCCTTTCTTAGTATTTCAACCTCACACATTGTGTTGTCACAAAGTAACTTCTTCTTCTCTACCCCCACCCCCCTTCCTCCCCCATGCTCCCATGATGTAGAGTTACAGTCATAATCCCTACTCTCCTCTCTCTCCCCTCCATCTCACCAGGTCCCCTGAGCTTTGCCCGTCCTCATTAGCAGGTATTTTCCCCATGTTTGTTAATTGTGTCCTGTTTTTGCACCACCTGCCCCTCCCTCTCTTTTCCTCCTCCTCCTCCTCTTCCTCCCCTCTTGCTCTCCCTCTCTCCTGCCTCCCCTGCTTATCTGTGCTCTCTAACAGCCACTAATTGTCATCATAAGGATGCGTCCGCTGTCACAACTGGAGAACAGACTGCAGACCGACAGTGTGCAGCCTGGCTCCTCTGGCCCCTGGAGGCCTCTGCACTGGTGTCTGGGGCCCCGAGGACCTTGGCAAGCAGGAAACCTCCCCCTGCAAGTGTAGCTAATGAAGACAGGATGAGAATTTTATTTGGCTAAGGGAGAGAGAAAGAGAGAGAGAGAGAGACCAGGAGAGAGATAAGTAGGAGAAACTCAACATAGGCAAACTGGGAATTAACTGTAACAAGAGAGAAAGGGCAGAAAGGTACAGTGACTGCTTAACAAGGCATGATTATGACACAATACTACAATAATAACAACAACAGAGAACAACTACCTCTGTTGATGATTTAGTCATTTAGAGTCTTATCACGACTTATGTCTTACAGTAAGTTAAATCATGCAGCCTCATGACGAGCTTGTGAAGACCCTTTTCCTTAATTTTCAGCCCCTGATTTAAACCTGTGTCTGTTCGCATCCCTTCACTTCTCTGCAGTCAAATTTAATTTCTTCATACACTTCATACTGCATTTAATGTCTGTTTCAAGACTTAATTTATTGTGACGCTGAGTGAAATATGATGATGCCATGTTTCTATGAGTGGACTAACACATCAAATGGAAATTTATTTGAAGTCAGTTGTGCATCATTTTCTGTACATATCCCCAAGATTTGGCCTGACGTAGTTGCTATCATTGGAAACTTTGGGCTCTCAATTAGAATTTAACATCTGTATGCACAACACGACACTAAGGGCAGACATACATTAGATCTGTGAGATCTGTTTTAAACAATTAGACAGTGTTCCTTGGTGTGAAGTCAAGCATTAACACAAAATCAAATAATCCCTACAGTGAGATTTTAGCACAGCCAAACATTTTCCCCAAAAGAATGTCAAATTGGGAAAATATTTGCCATTTTCATCATTCAAACTTTTGGTTGGAAATAAATCCAATGAAAAAACGCTACAACCAACCAAGGTCAAATAAAAATCTAACTTAAATAGACACTCACAAACTTTTCCTTAACTATGGTGGAAGGAACTTAGTTCCTACTGAACTTCTCCTGCAGCACATGCATCCAGGCTCTGTGCCGCATGGTATTACAGAGATTAAGGGTTTTAATTTCACTTTCTACTTCACTTGAGTGTTTCCATTTCAAGAAAGTGATACATCTGAAGTATCTTTCAGCTTGTGTGAAGTTGACTAAATTGAGATACCCTTGTGTTTAGATCTTTCGTTACACTTCAGATTGGTGTTTGTTTGTGTGGCTGCACGCATGTTTGTGTCTATGTGCAGCCAAGCATGTGTCTCCTTACACGCACATGTTAGTGTATGTGTGTTTGTGTGCAAGTGGGAATTTGTGCTTTGTGGCATGTGTGCCCTCAGCATGGGGCCATGGCCAGCCCCGTGCCGGCCAGCTGGAGGCCCAATCTGTTGAGGGGGTCCACTGCTCAGTGGTGGGAGGTCGGCCAGACCCACAACGACGCCCCGACCATTTGCCCCTGCCTCCCTTCTGACCGGGATGTGCAGCTTGGCAGACCCAGCCAGGGACTGACAGCCCAGCGCAAGCCAATCCACAAGACTCAAGGAGGAGGGAGGATGACGGGTGGGGAGATACAGGAGAGGAGAAGGTGATAGGAGGGGATGTGGAGGTGGTGACTACTTTAGGGAGGGAGTGAGAAAGGAAAGGGGGAGACTGCTCACAGCAAGGCAGCAATAACAGCAGCAGAGCAAAGTCCAGGCACACTGCCAACTGCAGAGAGAACGGTAGTGTCGACAGATGAAGGAGGGAGGAGTGGAAGAGAGGAAGGTTAAGGGAAAAGGAGAGAGAAGGTAACAAGAAAAAGGCGAGAGGTGAAAAGGGAGTTAAAGGATACATTTGGGGTGCTGTGAAGGAACATAGAGAGAAAATAAGCCTGGGGGAGGAAGTGTGTTTTGAACTTTCTTTTTTTTGAAAGTATACTGTATTTTTCTGAATTAGGAAAGCCTCAATGTATTTCTAAGCTTTAATGACCCGTCCCGGTGTGTATCTACTTTCTCTGAATTTCAGATAACCTTGCTAAATAGCTTGAAGCCAAAAATCTCACAATGAAGTATATGAAGGAACTTTCTGACCCAAGACAAGTTTTGGGTAATAAAAATTGGCTTGACAAGCTAAACTGATTTCGGTCCTCTAAACAGGTTGTGGCTTTGACGTTGTTGAAAATTTGTCTCTTTTGCCCTTTTGTCAGCATTTCAGTCACTAATATTTTTCAAATAGAAACAACGCTTTCCCTGTGCTTTGTTTATCTAGCTGATTCTTGGTTCAACCAGAATGGAAATATATTTAAGTCAAAGTTACATTTCTTTAATGAAACGGCAAGAAATGCCATACAGGTGATGCAAACACAACTTCAGCACTGTGAACCAACACCGTGATTCATTCACAAATTCATCATGTAGCTGTTCTCAGATTTTTTTGTTTCTTTTGACAAGCGGCAGAACTAGGATGCAATAGGCCCACAAACACATGTTAACCAAAAGTCACTCACAATCTGCTGCACTGTGGTGATGAAATAATTAGTGTATAATTAGGATGTTGTCTTAACAAAATCATAATGTGTGAGTCTGTGTATTCTTCTGTATTTTGCATTTAAAATAAATGACCAGAGAGAACGTTAGAGGCAACTAAAGGTTGTCTTCTTAACTTTACTGGCACTGTGGCACACAGCCCGCTGACCCTTAGTGGGCTCTTTTGGCAGTTAAGCTCTGTTTACTCAGCCTGACGTGATCATACTCAGCTTCTAGTCAGAATATGAGTCTGATACAGCTCCACTGGGCTGGGATTATGGGGCGTGTTTCAACCGAACCAGGAAAGAAAAGGCCTCTGCACTCACTTGGATAGACCTACAACCAATCAGAGCAACGGAGCATGTGACAATATCTTCTATAACAGACGCAATGGCGGAATCTACAAATCTCAATTCTCCAACGGCAGCCATCTTTGCTGTAAATAAATTCAACCCAAGCGCTCTTTGGTGACGTTGTGGATTCCGTTACTGTAGATCATCTGTCCATCATCGTATACAGCCCACCCTGACAATTTGATTGGTCCAAACAGCTCCGGTTCAAGCATTGTTGATCCACAACTGATCAAGTCCAGACCAAACTTTCCGACCTCAAATGTTGTGGGCGGGGCTAAGTTTGGCTGGCATCCCGGCTAATGTTTACCCTGTACATAGTGAAACACCAAGGCAGCATGTCAAGATTCACACACACTGGAGGCCGCTTTGAAAAAGCTCGATTTTGGTGTTTTGTCTTATTTTGGTAGTCTGTTTTTCTGTTTTGCATTTTGCTCCGTTTTCTCCATTTTAATTTGACAGTCTGGTTTTCTTTCTTGCCTTGTCTTGTTTTACTTCCTGGTTTTTGTTTTTTCCCCACTCTTGCGATTGCCTGATGTTTTCCACCTGTTTCCCAGCCCTGGTATCACTTGCCTCTTGTTACCCTTTGTATTTAGTCTTTGTGTTACCCTTGTCCTGTGTCAGATCATCATGTTTTTGGGAGTGTCTGTGTGTCGTCTACCCTGTTGATCTTGGTGTTCCTGATGTTTTGCCTGTTCACGTATTGGATTCTGCCTGTTTCTATTTTTGTGTTTCACCTACAGTTCCAGGACACCTTTTGTTTGTTGGATTCATTACAATAAATCCCTGCACTTACTCGTGTGTCTGTCATCTTGCACTTGGATCCTACATTCCCGGAAGCACCATGACAAAAAACACTGTTTAGTCTGGAAGGAGAACTGAAACATGGGAAAAAAGATGCTTTTACAGATTTAACCAATTTAATTTGGACACACTCTTAATCTAAAACCATGGTTTCCAGCTGGTCTTGCCTCTAGTCATGGTTCATACAAAAAAAATTAACATCCATGTAGTTGCACACATGAAAACTAAGATAAAGTGTATTTGAGGCATAAATTAGGAATTAGATTTTTTTTTTTTTTTTCGGTTGATACACTAACATTTGTTACGCTCCAAGGAAATGAGGACCCAAAAGCAGAGATTAGGCGAGCAGGCAGGAGACAGTTCATACAAGGATTTATTCACAAAAAACAAGGGAAAACAAAAAGGGATCCAAAAATGCAAAAAACAAGGTCCAAAATCCAAATATTCCAAAAGTCCAAGAAAGCAGGAAAACCAAAAAACAGGAATACAAAAATGTAAAACTAAAGACAAGACGAGACAAAGACCAGACTTCAAAATAAAACAGGAAACAAAACATACACTCAAGGGGAACACAAGACAGAAACCACCACACAAGATTAGGGAGGAAACACAAAAATACAGGAAACAGGATACAGAGACCGGATAAAAACTGAAACCATAACAACATTATTAAAAAAATATATATTTGCTGAACCTCAAAATAAAGTTGTCTTGCTTTAGTAAGAACTTTTTGTACAAAGCTGACCACTCAAAGTGGACATGCAAGCCACGTATGGACCACAACCCAACAGTCAACCGATGTACTAAGCATTCCTGTGATGGTGTCAGTATCAGTAACCTACAAGCAGGACTCTTTAAATTCATAAATCAGATCACAAATTTAGAATTCATGAATGATAATAATTTCAATCAGTTTGTTGTTTAATTCAGTTCTTTCTTGTTTGAGTCATATTTTACTGACAACATTTTTTAAATACCCTTTTTTTGTCTTGTTTTTTTTTCAAGCCATGTCTTTACCACAATGCATGTACACAGCCAAACTACTTGTGCACTGAAACACTTTGAGAACAACTGGCCTAAAGGGTCTTTTCCTTGAGATTTATCCACATAATTTTGTTGTGTAGGTATGTGCGTGTGTGTGCGTGTGTGTGTGTGTGTGTTTGTGCCTTTTTGTGTGTCTCTTTACCAAACTGGTTTGCTGCTCTCTCTGACAGTTTGATGCAGGGCACCAGGGTTACATCTGAGGGAGTGTTTTTAGCGGTCACCAGTCTACAGAGGGGACGCTAGCTGGCACCATCTGGTCATGCTATCCAACGTTTATCTGGCACAGTCTTGGCCAATGTCCATACCTGCTTGTTCCACACACACACACACACACACACACACACACACACCACACACACACACAAGCACACACACACACACACACACACACACACACTTACTGGGGGTCAAGCTACCCTAAACGACAGGCTGAGAGCAGATGTCCATCAACCCTCCCAGTCCAGTTAATTAAGCAGCATCACAACCAGCAAGGAGACTCACACACACATGCACACACACACTCACACACACACGCACAAGCTTACTGGACATGCCCACAGCCGGACAGTCCAACGGCTGTTTGTCCTTACTGGAGAGAAGGTGTGTGTGTGTGTTTGTGTGTGTGTGTGTGTGTGTGTGTGTGTGTGTGTGTGTGTGTGTGTGTGCGCGCGCACGCAATGTATTGCATGAATTATTTTGCCACACAAAAGCTGCAACCAGAGCTGTGTCAAAGTGAAAGTCACTGATTATTGTTGAAGCAGTCATATCATCTGTGCCAAGTGTCGTTAACTGTCTGTTTGTGATTTATTGTTGTAGTATAGAGTTGCCATGGTTTTGCAGAATTACGGGACAACTGCTGCTGCACTGCATGCTGGGCTTAAAATATTGATATTGATTGTGACAGTTAAAGTCTTTGTTTTGAAAATTCTGATATCCAGCTAGTGACTCTTTTTCCACTCACTGGATAAGTAATGAGTCCTGACTGGGGCCACTGGCTGCCAACACAGTGCAGAGGTAGAGAGAGCAGAGGGGGCATAACGTTTGCAAGCACAAAGGCCCCTTGAGTTGGAAGTAGAGATAAAATGTTGTATCAGAGTAGCTGGTGCTTGATAGCAGTAATTATATAATTTACTCAATACTGGACATGCAACACGTTCTCATAAAAGTAGTTGATGGGACCGTTGATGGATACTTTAGTGAGTATTGCAGGGCCCCTGCATGCTCGTTCATGTCTCATAAGCACGGCATTTGTTCAAAATGAATTTGTCAAAGTTAGTGAAAGGAAACTATATGTCATAATGAATGTTTCATGAAATTGGTCCTTGATCCATAGGCTTATTTTATTTAGCCAAAGGTTCAGAAATCCACACTATATATATATATATATATATATATATATATATATATATACATATATATTTGCTAGTTCATCAGGTACACCTAGCTAAAACCAATTCAGTCTAATTCAGTCGCCATAAATCCTTCTTGAAAGTTACAGTGTTCCGTTTGAACATGTCTAGAGAGGTGTTGATTTAACTGCATGGCCATTTTGGAGGATTTATTTGGTTTAAGTGCTTGCTGAGGCCCTTTTGCATGCGTTATTTTTACTTTTTGTTTGTTTTGAGTCCACACTGTGTTATTGAGCTGTGTGCAGTGGCATCTCCACTGTACGTTCATAATTAGACTAGAAACTTCTAACTGCAGACTAAAAGATTTGAATGTGAATATTCCGGCCTAGCACAAACATGTTGTTCTCGTTACCCAGATTTGATGTGTGCGTGCGTGCGTGCGTGCGTGTGTGTGTGTTGACTGTTGCATCATAACAGGGCTGGTGAAGGGCCTCAGTGTTTCTCCCTCCATTGTCATCCCAGCAGGCTGTGGGGTGAAGTAAGGGATTGTGTGATCCAATGAAGCGTGCTGTTATCAGAGACTTCAGCCCCGGTAATGAAGCTGACATCATCCCATTGCCTCAGTTTAGAGCTGCATGATGCACAACAGGTCACTGGGGATGGGAGGGGAGAACCCCAAAATCACTGCAAAGCCTGTGTTGTTAATGATCAAAGTCTTCTTCTGTTTTATTAGGCCTGGTTTGCTGAAAGGTCATTTCTGTGTAGCAAATGAAGTTCTCAACCCCTGTTTCACATTGAATGAAAGAAATTTTGAATGACACCTGGGACTTAGATTTGAGTCAGACTTAAGTCACAAAAATGAGAATTTGAGAGTTGACTGCTCTGAAGTTTGATTAACTTAAGACTTGACATGAAGGCAAAAACATTCAAATTAAGTTTTGAATCCCGGAACAATAATAAATTAAGGCAGCAGCAGGCAGGCTTGCCACAAAGCTTGAATATGTATTATTAGTCCTGTGCACCGAAAGGTTAGTGAAAAATCTTTGAATTTAACTTTTTGATTTAGATAAAGGCTGACACATTTGGTATCTTCTGAAATTTTAGAAGCTCGACTTAGAAGTGTAAATTGAGTTGTGTGGGTTTAAAACATGTCTGATATTCTGGAAGGTTCTAACTCTTTGTCATTTTGTAGACACTATTCACCAGAAAAAAAAACTACAGGTGGGTTTCTGCCAACTGCAGCGTGGGGGATTCACATGAATAAGAATTGACATCTTCCGCATTTCAGTCTAAAACCAAAGCTCCCTGCGGTCAAGTCAAATCCTAGTGTATGATATCACACCTGCACTGACTCATCTGTGCTGGAGAGAAACAAGACTAAGACAGATATAGGGCAGATGCCTAAAGTTTTATTGTCATGACAATTTTCTGGTTACTGAAGTGGAACTCTTGTGCCCTCCACTGGTGAAAAGCCCAAACGTGTGTTTGTTCTGACACTATAAAAAGGGGCCTGTGGTTGAATTTTTTTGCAGAACTGAATAAAAGAGACACACAAACTCAACAACCTAGTAAACTTTGTTTGTACCTTGTGTTCTCTCTGAGAGACATGCATCTGTGTGCTCATTTTGTTTCACAAAGCCAGTACACAAAGGGGCAGTTGTTCATAAAGTAAAGTATACCGGGCGCCCGGGTGGCTCAGTTGGTAAAACGGGCGCCCATGTATGGAGGTTTGCGCCTCAGCCCCGCGGGCCCGGGGTTTGACCTGCGGCCCTTTGCTGCATGTCATTCCCTCTCTCTCTTTTTTTTTAAAAATAAAATAAAGTATTCTTAGATCTGATTACAAGATGAGCTAAATTGTAAGCTAAATACCTTACAATTCAGACTGCAAAATGGTACAATAAACTTACTCAATAGATAAACCCAGAACTCTCTCTCTCACACACACACACACACACACACACACACACACAAACACACACACACACACACACAAAAAGAGCTAACCACAACAATCATTAACTTTGTTTGAATGATATTTGCAACCAAAACTGTTTTGCAAAATAAAGTGTGTTCTTAATGAAAAGGCATATTCTGTGAGACATTAAAAAAAGTTACATGATTGTGTTTCATCTTCTGACTAGTTTTAAAAGAAGTCTGTAATTACAACGGAGATCCAGTAGATGTCTCCCCTGTAAATATAGCAGAAAACTGACAGAATTGGAGAAAGTATTCTAAAAATATACTGTTTATTTTAGGGTTTGTCACAGCAGTTCTCAAGTGAAACAGCAACCAGGAGGTCGGAAAATCAAGAAATCTAGCGTTGTACATTTGTCTTTGGTGTCACGCACCTAATTGGAACATTTGAGAGATGAGCTGCATTCATGACATTATCATGTCAAATATATGTTAACAACAACATCTTCTAGGATGTATCGTGTGGTATATAAATCAAGTCATTATGTAAGAGCAGAGATTTGTGGTGTTTAGTAGTCTTTAAGAGTATGTTAGAATGTGCAGAATTGGCTATCAGGGTGAAAAGGTCATTTCTCATTTCAGTGTGAGTTCAGTTGGGACAGTTAAAGGCCCCTGTGGGAGCAGAATATAAAGCAGAGTTTATGTGGTTTGGACAAAAAACATCATGTCTTCAAGTCACCTGTGAATTACGATCATATTAATGGGATAATTCAGTAAAGGCTGAAGTATTGGATACACAATTCCAAACTGGTCAACACCATGCAAATGACATTCTTGGTCAGCAGGTGTCAGTGAATTCATCCCAATAATGAATATAGGACGTCAAGGCACAACTAATGATTTTTTTAAAAGTATAAATCTGAGGCACAATGAATCAAATAGTCACTATAAGCCTGTTCCGCTGCTCTATTTTTAAATGTTAACAAACCTTTAGCATCACAAAACAAAATTTGATTTATTTTGTTGTCCATTTACTAACATAGAAGTTGAGGCTTTGTTTATGGTTTGGATCACAGATTGTGCCTTTAAACCAGCCAGGAAGCCGTGAGCCATTGCACATTGTAAATGAACATTAAAGACTAATGCAACGTTTTGACTTACTTTTTTGAGTTATTATCTGATCTTTTAAAGTAAGGTAAAAACACAACGAGCTACTAAATCACAATTCGATGTAAGAATCACGAGATACAAAAGCTAAGTTTCTAAGTCAAACAGTTAAGATACAATGTAACCTAACAATTATGGCTTATTTAGGCAACATTAGGAGATCATTTAAAAAAAAAAAAAATCTGAATTAGGAAACTTAATGGCCTAAAAAGTCTTGGCTTTTTGAAATTTTGACAATATGTCAATGTCTTGTTTGCATGAATATTTTTATTTCTATCATTTCCTCAATTTTTAGATGTTATTGTCTTTTTTTTCTGGCATAAATGGGCTTCCATACACATACAGTAAAACTAAGAAAAATGTGTAGTCCAGTGTGACATATCTTTGTTGAACCAGCCCTGCAGAGGATGTCCTTGTAACAGTCTTTTCTTTTTCTTCCTTCCGAACATCCTTTTTGAGAGTGTGCACGGAAGCAGGGAGCAGCCCCCCTGAGAGACGGAATGAGCGAAAACGACAATCTTTGAAGAATATCGGACATCTGTGCCACAAATAACAATCACTTCACCTTTACTGTGATGGTGTGGAGGATTGTGGGAGTGGATAATCTACATGTCATTAAAATCCGGTAAAGTGCTGGTTCGTCGGTGGGGAGGGAGACGGAGATGGAGAGCGCGTCTGACAGGTAAGATCGTGATTTAAAAGCTCAGTCGCGGTATTTTTTTTTTAATTGGAAATCAATAGCATTTCTGACTTAAGCGACTTTTGTCGGAAACAAACTGACAAAGTGTTTGCAGCGCCTTGTGATGTTGTTTCCGATGGCGTCGACCACCGCGCCTGGTTAACGAGGTCAGTTCCTAAAACTCACATTAGCGTTTAGATTCTGGTTTTCTAGGAGACAAGGCTTGTAGGGAATGTCATCCCATTGTTCGTGGAGAAGCAGGTGGAGGATCACCTGTAGAGCCTAAAAGCGAGACAAATGGGACTATGAGGCAGCTGATTGGCTGTAGCTAGCCAACAGTAAATGCCACGTTTGGTGCATATTAAGCAGAAATGGTGTGTTGAAAGCACACAAGTACAAATCTGTTTGTTATTTTTTAATTTTTTTAAACAGACCCAATTCATCCTATAAGAAATCCCTTTAAAACATGCAAAAGAACATGGGTCTTAATTTACAAACATAGTCAATTAAAGGAATTATTCACCATTTTTTGATTTTGGGTTTTTAGGTGAAGTTGTGTGCTGCAACCATAGACCGTCTATAAATTGATCTATTGATATATTAATATTAACGGTCTATGGCTGCAACATCTCTGCTGGTTGCCTGGCAACATCCTTAGATTCCTGCCTTCTGGATAGCCATATATGCTAGCTAGGCTATTTCTTAACAAAAAGCAATTCTGCCTTAAACACACAAATTGTCATTTTTAAATGTGTTTGTTTGTGGAAGGAACAAAATGTGGTGCAGTATGCCTGTTAATAAGCTTTAGAGCCTATTTGTTTTCAACTTTGGACATAGTCCAGCTAGCTATTTCCAGTCATTATGCTAAGCTAGGCTAATTGCTTTTTTTTGCTCTAAGTCCATGCTTAATATGACCAGCTTAACTACAGTAAATACGATGCTGGAACCTGCAGCTGGTTAAATTAGCTTAGCATACAAACTGAAAACCGGTGGCAACAGCTAGCCTGGATCCATCCAGAGGTAATAAAAATGTAGGCTACCTACCAGCACCTAAAGTTCACTAGCTAACACGCTATATCCTGTTTGTTCAATCCATCCAAAAAGTGAAGTGTAGGCCATATGCCAGACTATTTTCTTTTCCAGGACCAAAGCCTGTTAACAATTACGCTGCCCCAGTGGCATAAAATGGTAGAAACTTCCTGTCTCCTAAGAGGGCGCGGCCTTGTTTGTTAGCGTAGTGAATGTCATCGGCATGGATGCAAACTTATATGAAAGAATGAAAGGAGAGGTCATTAGATGAAGCGATACAATTAATTCCAACTGAAGTAAATGAAACGGGCACTTGCAGAAGTCTAAGTAAGTCGTTTGCCACTGAACATTTTACTGTTTGTTAAATTCTGATACATTTCTGCTGTACGGACCAGGAAGCAGTGTCTTACAGCTACCACGGTTAAATTAAATAAGCTACAGTAAAATACGTCATGCCTCCTAATTAGGGTTTGTGGCCTGTTTGGGCTATATAAATCAAATTTACTTGACTGCTACATAGACAGCATGTCTGTGATGCGCTATAAAGACGCTGCTCCAGGCTTTGGTTGCTGCACCAGCATCTCCACAGGCTGCACGCCAAGTTTAGAGTGCTTTGTAAATACCACAAGCAATGACAAGAATGTAGACAACTTCACTGCTTGGTGTCAGTCTTCACTGTCCTGCTAAAACAACACATCTCTTCATTTTCCAGTTAGTTTTCAGTATTTGGCACTCGTCAGCAGATGTTGTAAGTGTACGACACATGTCATCAACCTTTAGGAGGATATTATGCTTCCAATCAGCTTTCTGAATCATACTGTCACCAGGCTATCATTATGCAGACGACATGCACACCAGTGAGTTTTTTTTCTGCTTAGTTGTCTCAAGTGTTTAATCACATTTATAATCTGGCGAGTTCATTTTAGAGTAGCTAATGTTTAATTAGTCATTGACTTGAAATGCCAAGCACTTACCATGTTAGCTTTGTCACAGAAGCCTTTGACATTCCTCAGCTTGATTCATGTTTGGTTTTTATATTCACTTATTGAAGTGGTAGCATTTAGTCTAAAATTGATTGAATGTAGAGTGTGCTGTCGATGGACATGTGGAGCAAAATGAATGCATAGTGGAAATTGCGCACAATGAATCATACAGTGGGAAGAAATGTGGCAGCTTGTAAAACCAAAAAATTGAATTGCTGTACTTAATTTGAAAGCAGTTTTTTTACACCAACTACTACTACTCATTTAACTCTCTATGTTGCAAGTCTTCAGATTGACAGCAGCTTTCCAAGGTCTAAGTTTTATTGACTTCAGGTGCAGTTTATTCTACATGAATATAAAATGGCAGTATGGCTAAGTTTGCTTTTTATCAGTTTGAAAACCTCTAGAGAGAAAAGTTTTAGGACAAACTGTATATGTACACCTCAAATTAAGGCTAAACAAACAAGGATTTCAAATAATAATAATAAAATTGTAAAAAAAAAAGTATCATTTTAAAATCACTAGGGTGGGCAAAACCCAACTGCCACGAAACTCCTTATTTGAAAATTATGCTGATAAACTTAAAATGCATTAACTTGGGCTATAATAAATTATTTTTTTAATTATTGATGAATCAGTTGATTACTTTTTTTTTGTTTAGTCTGTAAAATGGTGAAAAAGGCTTATCACACCATCCCAAAGTCCAATAGGACATTTTTAAGTGGCTTGTTTTTTCTGACCAACCACCCAAATCTAAAAGAATCAATTAACAATGATATATATTAAACTGAGAAAAAACAACAAGTCCCTACATTTTAAAAATCTGAAACCACAGATTTCTTTCTTTCTATTTGCTTGATAAACAATTAATCAATTTTCCGAAGTGTCTAAATTAAGTCTTTGTTGATCTAATTAGTTGTTGTCAGCTCTATATTTAACTATAAGAGTGAAGTCAAATTAATTTCAAGAGTCATGCTGTGATGACAACGGTCCCTCAGAAGATTAAAAGCAAATTTCATGGAACAAATCTTCAACGCCCTGATGTGACTTTTTACATGGATAAATCACCTGAAACCAAAGCTTGAGTTGTAGTATTGCCCTTCGACTGAACCTTGATCCCAGGTAACTCCTCCCACCTGTCAACTGTTGAGTCACTAACAGCTACATGAGTCCTCCCCTCTCTCTCTGCTCTTCGGTGCATGTCTCGACATGCCGAGAAACACCAAGGGAGGGAGGATACAAAAAAACAGAACAGGAAAAACCGGAGAGCATGAGAGACAGATAGATGGAGAGAGGGAGGTGTGAAGTAGCAACCACGGGTTGTGAAGAGCTGAAAGCGTGAGAAAGGAAAATGACATTTCATGCTAAAGCTGCAGTTTGGGATTGATGCTCGAAATCTTAAAAGAAGCGGCACAGAACCTGAAAGAAGGGAAGACTGTAGCTGTAATTGAAAAATTAAGGAACACTCAGTCAGGGTAGGGGTGAGATACTGTGTCATTATATCTGTGAAAAACATGTTGTCACTTCCTCTTGACTCATTCCTTTTCCCTCTTTCTGATTTCTGATTTTTGACGGAACAGCTTCACAACCATGGATCCTCTCCTTCGCTGTGGCGTATCAAACCTTGCAACACACCGATCATGACAAAGTGGAATGAAGAAAATTAAGAGGTGAACAATCAGCTGACTTAACCTTTTTCTGACTCATCTGCTCGTCAGCCTTACACCTCTAGACCTGAAGGGGACAGACAGCCACTGATAATAATCACCTGATGCACCACTTTCAGGAACTCTGTCAGGAAATGCCCAGAGCTGTCTCAAACCAGAGGTGTTAACAGCTGCAGCTCAACCTAAAAGTCAGAGTACAATTACTGGAGGAGCATGGTGGAACGTGGAGTTCAGAGCAGTGAGTTGTCGCCTGGAAGTCAAACACCCAGGAACAAATGAGTAGCAGTGGATTTGGCAGCAGCTCCAGCTTGCTCCAGGGCCGACGTTTCTACTGCCGGGAATGGGCCCTGGACAAGCTACGACGCTGCCTGGACAGCCGCTCTGTGCCAGGGCAACCGGCAGGGCTGCTGGTGATGGGGGGCCCCGGCGCCGGGAAGACCGCTCTGTGCACTGAGGTGGTGTGGCCCAGCTCGAAGGAAGGTCTGGCAGTCGGGCTGGCACCACGCTGCCTGGCCTCCCACTTCTGCCAGAGGGAGGACCAGAGGAGTACGGTCCTGTGGAGGTTTGTCCTGGGCCTGGTGGAGCAGCTGAGGGCCTCACCTCTCCTTTCTTCTGGGTACAAAGAGATCATCAACAGCTCATCTGTATCCGCTTCTCTGGAGCCTCTCACCTGTCAAAGAGACCCCGATGATACCTTCAAGAGGTTTGTATCACATTTTCTTCAGACTTTTACTTTAGAAAAGTTTTGATGTGACAGTCGAACTGAGGTTTATTCTTTATTGAAGGGAGAGTACAAGGTTGAGAGAAAAGTTAACCAAAGGTAGCAAGCCTGAAACTCATGCAGGCGCTTGGCATGTGTGTGCATGTTCAAGAGTGAGGCTCATTCCCAGCTCCACACAGCAAAATGTACACGTGTGGCATCACATTCTGTAAATGGAGATTATTGTTGATGAAAGCAGGAGCAGCTGAACAAAGTTGCATCTGACATGTGTCAAAAGGGAAACAAGTGGTTTATTGGTGAAAACAACACAGTGAGAACCTGTGCCACAAGTTCCTTTTTTTTGTTTTGTAAATGGTCGGTTCCAACATTTGATTGTGGTGACCAAAAACATTGGTTTGTGGTTATTTTAGATGTGACAACCGATTATGAGTCATGGGAATGTAACCTAGTCTGTTGTCCACCAGACAAGCTTAGATTTAAGATCATAGACACATTAAGGAGCCATTTATTGTTTTGTAACATAAAAGCTTGCTTGGTTATCTTAATTAATTTGTAGCCTATTGCAACAGTAAAACCTATGGCTGGCTGATTTGAAATCAAAATGACAAAACTTTTCCGTGATCAGTAGGGTTGGGTATTATGAGACTAAATCAATTTTCTACTGTACTGAGATTTCACATCACACACTATAGGATGTGTATGCAAAATCAATCCAATTAATGCTCAAAACATGTTGTGCTGTTAAAAAAGAAAGAAACCGATTTTGTCAGTTTATAAGTTTGCCTAGCATCACTACGTTGGACAAGTATATGATGTACGATTCTGATTCCACTGCAAGTTAACTAGTAATGATACTGGATTATCAGCCCTCATTGCAATGGCAGCAACACTATAATAAAAAATTAAAAGCTCCCCACTCAGCCTAGAAAAAATAGTGATTGTGTCAAACACAGCAGCAACTCCTGCTCATGTTGTGGGAAAAAGATCCGAGACAGCTTTGAGTTTGCACCTCTTCTTGTATAAACAGAGGTGATTCTATGCAGGTGTTTAGACTGTCAACAGACAAAAAGAGTTGCAAAGCCTGTAAATGTAAAAAACCAAAACGAGTGGCCGTTGCTGTAGCAAAGAGAGGCCACAACAGTCACAGGAAAAAGACGGCAGCTATTCTTCTTCATCTTATATTTATTTCTCCACTCATAATGCAGCCCATTCACAGCACACACAATGGGCCTCCAGTGTGAATGAATGCTACAGTGTTATTTACGACACAACTTTCCTTTCAGAGAGGAGAAAAAAGAACAAAGAAGTGAAAAATGCCTCTAGTACCCCAGTGACCATCTCAGCACCAGTCAGCGAAGTCACTCTCCTCTGCAGGACTTTTTCATTCTCTCCCGGTGTGTTTGCTCTGCAATGAGTCTGAACCCTTTCACGCTCCTCCTGTGTTTGCTTACCTCTGGTGTTAAGTACCTAGCTGGATTCCTCATGCCTCTCAGACTGGCTCACAGCCAGACACTGTTTGTGTTTGGAGCTCTTGTGGGAGAAAGTGGCAGCGGGCAAAACATTGCCATGTGAGAACAGCCGTTGACAAACTGTTGAAACATGGGCTTCAGTTGCTTCAATTAAAGGGCATACATGGGATGTATGTCTTGAGGCAACTGGTTGTAGTTATCAAGTCATTACAGTTTGTCTTGATTGCTAAATGACACTGGTCACAATTAAAGACTGTGCAAAACTCTTACCACAGTTTGCATTACTAACAGTGACCTGAGCAATAGTCTATATCCACAATCGTTCCAATTCCAGGACTGCTCTGGTGCTGCCGCAAATTCTGCCAGATGCATGTCTTTTCAACCAGTACCTGCTTCCTTCCGCTTTCTTTGTGTTGGAATTTTAAACTCCAGTTGATTTATGTGGACTATGGTTAACTGCTCCTTACCCTCTGCAGGGTAAATTGAGGCAGCTCGCTAGTCTGTCCACTCTGAGTTTTCTCTCGCACAACTAAAACAACTTTTGAATGTACACGTTTCACCAAAACCTACCTGAGTTCACATCACCTGCAAAACTCATACCAAATACAACTCTTCACACATGTCTCAAAACAGGCTCAGTGCAGCAAATATAAAAAATAATAATAAGAAGAAGAATAATGATAATAATAATAAATTGAATTTATATAGCACTTTTCAACAACTCAAAGTCGCTTTACAGGGCAAGGTAAAAAACAAAGCAAAATAAAACAAAACAAGATTTAGGCACAGATGAAAAGGGAGGGGGGTGTGGGGCTACGGATAAGCAGAGGTTTTGAGGAGGGACCGGAAGATGATGAGGGACTCAGAGGTGCGGATCTCTTGGGGGAGGGGAGTCTGGGAGCTGCCTGGGAGAAGGCTGTGTCCCCAAAACTGCGGTAGGCTGGACTTGTGGATGGAGAGGAGACTGGCTGAGGTGGACCTGAGGGGCCGTGAGGGTTGGTAGGGGGAAGAGGTCCGTGAGATATGAGGGGGCCAGATGGTGGAGGGCTTTGGAGTTGAGGATCAGGATTGTGTAGGCCACTGGCCATTGGAGTTGTTTTAGGACTGGAGTGATGTGGTGCCAGGATTTGGTGCGGGTGATGATTCGGGCGGCTGCGTTCTGGACCAGTTGGAGTTGCTTGATTTAGGTAGAGCAAGAGGAGATAAAGGCGTGAATGAGTCTTACTCTAGGTTAAGTTAGAAAACCACCACCTGGTGGCCTGAGAGCTCTGATCTGATTGTAGCCTGTGAAGTGATACTGAGTACCGGAATAATATGTTTTGATGTGAGGAAACCTGGTTTTAATTTGTGACATACTAACATCTACAAGTTGAATTAAAGCTCAGGTTCAAAGGTCACCCACAGCCCTGTGTCCAGGACTATGTGGGCTGAATGGAGCGGTAAACTTAAAGCGGCAATAAAAGGTTCATTACACTTCCTCTACCACAGCGCTGAACGTGTGCCCGGTGAGGGAGTGTCGCTTTAATCAGATGACTCAAGCAAATAGAGTTATGATAAGCTTGTTGTAACCCAGATGTAGTTGTCAAACAGGGCAGGGTTTAAATGTGCTTTTAATTGCAGGATATCCTCAATGATAAAAGTCAAGGCTACCGCGTGGGGCAATGTCTTACTGTAATAATATAATTGACACATTAAGGCTTGGCTTGTAATATCTTGCAGGAAGATGCTAGATTGATGTGAAGCTCTCTGACTAAAGACCTTTTCTTGGTGTGGCCTGTATTGTTCACCTGAATAGGTCTGTATTTCTCATACAGCACATTAGGTTTATTACTGAAACCAGTAATTAATCAAAAATACATTTAACCTCTTTAAACACACTTAAATACATGCTTTCTTGCCTAAATGTTTTACTAAAATAAAAGTGATACAGCTCCCGTATACTTTGGCCCCCTGGGATGTGGATGTGGAAGTTCATTGGGAAGCTAACACCCTCAATTTTGTGTTCCAAGTGTCAGTGTGATTCTAGGCCTCACTGACGCAGAACTACAGAGGTTAGAATGGAGGTTTTCTATTTCCGTCCAAGTAAAGCATCTGTAACATGATTGGGAAAACACTGAACATATCAGATGGGCTACACACAGTACTAGTACCATAGCCACATGTCTCAACTTACTGCAGAAAAAAATCCAGAAAAAAAAAAAAAAAGATTTTATATGATTAATAGAAGCTTTTACACACACACACACACACCACACACACACACACACACACACACACACACACACACACACCACAACACACACACACACCAAGTATATTAGTGGAGAAAACGTTTTCTCTTAAGTGGAGAAAACGGTCCCGTCACCGTAACTAATTTCAATGTGTTGCATGAAGACAAATCAACAGTGGTGGAAGTTCAAATCAAAATATACTTAAAGGTACCCTGCCACACTAAACCGTTTTTACTTGCATTTTTTAAAACATGTTAGGTCGATATGTGTTTGTGTTATGTTGAGAATGGGAATATGAACTGCTACCTCCTCTGTCAGCTCTAGCCACTGAAAAGAAATAATCAGAGAAATCCGGCCAATTAAAACAGCTGGTCAGTCTGATGTCATGTTGCCTGAGCTTATTATCATCATGAGCTCTCCTAGTTGCGCTGGGTAAAGGATGCTTATAGCTAGGCTCTCATTGGCTAGCTCTTAGCCAATCAGAGTCAAGCAGCTTAGCTCATTGAACATGAATGAGAACTGACGCAAATCTTCCTGCAGGCTTTCTATACCACGCTGGAATGGCTTGAAACACCTTTACATTACAAAAAGTAGAAGTAGTAGAAAACAGCAGTAGAGTACAAGTACCTCAAAAACTGTCCTAAAGTACTTGGGTAAGGTTCTTTGATTCTCCACTGCAGCAAATCAATCAAAAAAGGGCAAACATTTGCTGCTTCCAGCCTGTCAAATTTTTGGATTTGCTACTTTTCTTTCTTTTTTTAATTGTTGTAAACTTAATATTTTTTGAATTTTAGACTGTACACATAAAATAAGTAATTAAAGATCTTGTGATGGGCATTTATTCACTATTGATTGAATTATTTGTGGATGGATTAATGAATTATGGAAATAAACTTTTTTTTGCTGCAAGTATAAAATGACCACAGGGGTTACTGCTGTTTTTTTTATAGCAGAGGCAGGACACCTTACTTGAAAGACACTCAACCCACACCATAAAAAATGTAGTTTTTTTCCTTCAGGTTGAAATGATATGTGCTATTTCACACAGCAAATGCCATATCTTTGAGTCTCATTACTGTTTAGACTGTTAGACTGTTTATTCTAACTTATTTTGAGACGTGTCAGGATGTGGGCGGCTTTTCACCAATGCTGAATACTTTCCTGGGCTAAAGTCTGAAACAAAATACACCCATAAACGATGCTAGTTCAAATGTACATTAAGTGAGGATAAATGTAATAGTTTATGGACGTTTTAATGGGGGCGCTAATAGTTAATTTGTGTTTTTCAGAATCATATATGGTGCATGTAGTAATGCACAATTTCATGAGAGTAGCTTAAACAGGGCAGACATTTTTGATGCATCATTTGCCAAAGTCTAATTGTTATGGATGATTAGTCATCTGTGATGTTGTTAAATTTCAGTCCCCACTCCCTACGCGAATACTAAATCTGAGCCTGCTACTTTGTTGTTGACCTTAACACGTTCAGCTAATGACCCTGCTTGTAGTTACTTATTCAACTTCACAGGCTTCTGCTTCTGATTAATTAACCAAGCTTCTGTGCTTGCCAGAGTAAACTTCTCATAAAACTGTCATGCATCTCTGCCACAACAGCTCTGTTTACAGGTTAAATAATCTATCCATGGTGTTTTATAAACACTGCTGGAGCTGTTTCCTTCCCGGTAGCGGTCTAGTCTGATTGGAAACATTGCTCACTTTGCTATTATTAGGCACCGGAAACACGCTGAAAAAGCTGAAAACATAAAAGGTTTTTCTAGGTTTTTATAAAAATCAGGTTAAAAAAAAACAGCCCTGCTTGGACTAAAGGTGACTGGTCCTTCTGCTCATTTCTAAATATAGCCATTAACACTAATGACAGCACACACACAAGCATACACCCTGTGTTGGTTGCAGGATAATTGATAATCAAGTTTAGCCTCTGTGTGACCCATTCATACCAAACTGTCGAAGGTTAATCATTGTTTGTCACCTTTGAAACAAGACCGCTGTCAATATGTTAGTTCTGTACAAATCTCTGCTATTCGGAACACAGATTGAAACGAGGCCTGGTAAAAATGCGTTCAGGTTATTTAATGTTGCATCTGAAATGTTTACAATGGCAATTCAGTATGCCACTATAGGTACGGTGTTGTGTATTTAGTTTTATGACATTTTTATATAGTTATAAAAGACAGAACATATCAAACACTGTCTGGGATAGATCAGTAGGTCCATGTATTTAAGAAAATTGAATTGCAGACGTTCATTAAATGTTCCAAGTATCAAACAAGTAAGAAGGTAGACTAGAAAAAAACAAGTGTAGAGCCACGCTATTGGCTCTGTACTGCTGTCTGAAAGCACAGTGGCGCTTTGAACTAAATGCTAAAATGCTCACAGTAAGAGAACTAACCTGCAGATGTGAAACAGGTATAGGTATAATGGTTACCATGTTCACTATCTAAGTTTAATTTGCTAGGATGCTAGTATTTGCCAATTAGCACGGCTAATACTGATGGGAATATTCCATGTATTTTGGTCGTAAACCAACGACCAACAAACAACAAAGAGGAAAAGTGAGGGGATCACCAAAGTCATTAGGCTTAATCCTATGGGCAACATGAATGTTAAAACAAAACTTTTATGCAATCCATCAAATAGTTGTCGAGATTTCTGGACCAAAGTTGTGGGCTGACCAACAGACTGGCTGAAGATGTCAGTGATCCACTAACTACTCCTTTACAACCCTCACCAGGCCCAGTTTAAACACAGGTCTGACACTGTTTGGCTTAGTTAGGACAAGGTAAACATGGGTTCCTATAATAACTACTATTACTATACAGTTGCCATAACATTATCAGAGGTGTCAGAAGATGTTTGTGTCTTTGTCTTGCATATTTTTACTGCAGCCACAGTATTCATCTGGAAGCGCCTCCACCTCCCTCAACTTGCACTGTCATCATGAAGTTTTCATGCTCCAACAGTGCTATACAATCTTGATGACTGCAGTATTTCATTCTCCCCAGATAAACTTGCCTCAGGTCTTAAGTCTAGATTCAGGAATAGTAGCCTGGAGGTCCAAAAAACATTTGATCTCTGTGCTCCCGCACTGGGTTCAGGTCCTCATTGAAGACATGTTTTCTTAAAGACATTCTTTTTCATGTGTTATTGTTTGTGGACCATTTTTGTGTGTTTTAAAGGTCCTGAAATTAATATAGTCAGTGGAAGTACTTAAAAAGGAGAGGTGCACATTACAAGTATGCTACAGTATGTTAGGATTGTGTGTGTGTATATAAACTGTGTACACCTGTGAGGGTGGGGGTGGGGGGTGGAGCAGAATTTTTCAGAAGTTCCATTAACCTGAGTCACCATCAGATCACAACAGGGTGTGGGTGCTGCCTGTGCACTTCAAAGTTACACTGGAATTTTTTTTGTTTTTGTTTCACTGTTTTACCTCCAATTCCAGTGTTTAATCACAGTAGAAGATACAATGTTTGCTATTTCTGTTCCTTAATCACAGCTGTATTTCAAAGTTAAACGTTTGAGGTAAATGTCTCAATATTACAGTTTACAGAGTAAAAGGTCAGGAGAAACCCAAATTTGAGTCACACTGCCTGCTTATGTCGCTGATAGAAACATTTTGCTTTGGTCGTCTGTTGTGAGGTTGGTTTGACTGACATGCCTGTTGTTTACATTGAAATGATTTGAATTGACTGTGTGTCTAACAATCTGAGAGGTATGGTAAGATTATTTGTAAAATGAGTGAAATGGAAAGCAAAAGCAAAAAAAAGTGGAGTTGCCTTAAGTAGGTATGGCAAAATAGCTGCCTGCATAGTGATTGAATTATCTCATTTTGTGTCACTGACTTTATATTTAAAATGTTTAGCCGGCTGTGTTGCAGTGAAGTTATTACACTGCAGTCAATATAAAAGAAAATGCTCACACTGTTACTTTCAACTCCCTCATCTGCCCTTCTGCATTTTTTGACGGCCGACTTGCATTTAATCTCTTTCTTTGTGTGTCTGTCTCTTTCTCACATCCTTTAGAGCAGTGTTGGGACCCCTGTTGGACCTTCCTCCTCCCGCCCAGACGCTGCTGGTGGTGGTGGACGCCCTGGATGTTGGGTATGGAGCAGGAGAAGGAAACGGGAACAGCGGCTCCATTGCACAGCTCCTGGCCGCCAATCAACACCTGCTGCCCAGCTGGCTGCTGCTGGTCTGCTCTGTCCGCCGCCACAACAAGGCTGTGTCCAAGATGTTCTCAGGTAAGAAGAAAGAATAACTCATCTTTGTGGACGTTGCACTTTAAGATGCTATTATGTTAGTGGGGCTAAACATGAACTACCTCAGGCTTGCATGTGGTGGATATTCGGCAGCCTTGATTGGGGAGTGAAATGACTGTTTGTTCTTCTCTTGTTTTTTTGTGTATAACATTAATTGATTCATTTTAATGATTATTATTAAACATACAGTTAACAAACAATACTTTTTTTAGAATTACTACCTAGGCACACAGTAGATGTAAAATATTTTTTTTTTAGATGAAAACTAGAAGAACCCAAATAACACAATGTTGGACTGATACATTCCAGAAAAATATGCAAAACTATATTGGGTTAAAAAAAAACCTGCACTCTCTTTCTGTGTTGTAGGTTTTCGTAGGCTCTGTCTGGATGATCTGCGCAAGCCCCCGCCAGTCCGTGATGTCCAGCAGTACATCCTCTGCCGTCTAGATGAAGATGCAACACTTCGCCGTCAGCTCACCCCTGACACAGCTGACATGTTGAATCTGCTGCATATTAAGAGCGGCGGCTGCTTTCTCTTCCTTGAGCGTGTGCTGGATGGAGTGGCAGGTGCACTTGTGGGACTCCGGGAGATCCGAGACATCCCTGGGACTCTCAACGGCCTCTACCTGTGGTTATGCCAGAGACTGTTCCCCCGGGGGCTCTTTGTCTATGTCAGGCCTCTCCTCAATGTCCTCTTGGCTGCCCCAAGGCCCCTCACGCCCCAGCAGCTGTTCACAGCAGTCTGGACACATGACACCCCGCTCAGCATCCAGGACTTCCAGAACAAGCTCCGAACCCTTGCACCTCTCTTGATCAATGGCCCTGGGGACACCAAACTACTTTTTCATGCCAGCTTTGCTGAGTGGCTGACGGATGTTAAGTATTGCACACAGAAGTACCTCTGTAGCAGAACAGAAGGTCACAGCATGCTTGCTATGGCTTTGACTTTGCAGGGACCCCACCTGGACATTGAGGACACTTGCCAGCTTGCCACACATTTAGTTTGCTCAGGTCACCATAAAGATAAACCCTCATTATTGGCCCTGTGGATGCTGTGGGCAGGTGTGCCTGCTCTTACTCCTGTCGGCAGTAGTGCCCTCACCACATCCATAAGCCATCCTCCTGTTCTGGTCAGTCAGGAAGTCTTTCAGCTTTTAACAAGGAGTGGGCTAGTCTCTGCAACATGTTTTTCAGATGCAGACCTAAGGGTTGGAGTGCATTACACAGGAGAAGAGGGAACAAATTTACGAGAGGCGTTTGAAAGGGAGATGTCTGTAAAGAAGCTGCTAGGCAGTGGGGTGTCTGTAAACCAGCCTATTTCTACAGATGGACAGACCTTGCTAGCCATTGCGGCTCATGAGGGTTCTGCAAACGTAGCTGAACTCCTCCTGAAACATGGATCTGATCCACTGATTAGTGATCACCAGGGTCAAACGCCACTGACGTTGGCTTCCAGGCAGGGTCATGTCAAAGTGTTGTCTGTGTTCCTTGAATGGACCAAAAGCCAGGAGCCAGAAACTGCAGTGCGGATGATGGAGCATCACGACAATGAAGGCTGGACAGCATTGCGCTCTGCAGCTTGGGGAGGACACAGCGAGGCTGTCCGGCTTCTACTAGATTCAGGAGCAGATGTGGATGGATGTGACGCTGAGGGCAGAACTGCTCTCAGAGCTGCTGCCTGGGGGGGGCATGAGGAAATTGTCCTGACCCTGCTGCACTATAGGGCACAGGTGGATAAAGCTGACAGCAAGGGCCGCACGCCGCTTATTGTTGCTGCCTATATGGGACACCATGAAGCTGTGGAGATATTGCTGGACCACAATGCAGAAGTTAACTTAGCTGATGGAGATGGGCGCACTGCTTTGTCAGTCGCTGCCCTCTGTGTCCCTACAGCAGCAGGGGTCAAAGGTTATGGTGAGGTAGCAAGTCTGTTGCTGGAGCGTGGAGCAGATCCAGGACACAGAGACCATGATGGAATGACACCATTGCTTCTTGCAGCCTATGAGGGCCATGCCGATGTAGTTGAGCTTCTGTTAGAAGCTGGTGCTGATATAGATGAGACTGCTGGCCCTAATGGCAATGTCCCTGCTGCAGCTGCTGTTACTCCCCTACTGGCAGCTGCAGCAATGGGCCACATGAAGACAGTGTCACGGCTGCTTTTCTGGGGAGCAGCTGTGGATGCCATTGATTGTGAAGGCAGGACGGCACTCTGCCTTGCAGCAGCAAGAGGCAGCGTTGAGGTTGTCCGTGCCCTGCTGGACCGAGGCCTGGACGAGAACCACAAGGATGACCTTGGCTGGACTCCACTGCACGCTGCTGCTTGTGAAGGCCATCGGGGTGTGTGTGCTGCTTTGACAGAGCGAGGCAGCATGGCACGTGTTGGAGAGATGGATATTGAAGGACGCACCCCTCTTATACTGGCTGCCCAGGAAGGTCACTGGAGCACTGTCAGGCTGTTGTTGGACAGACGTTCTCCCATTGATCACAGGGCGTACGATGGACATTCTGCCTTGAGTGCTGCACTCCTGGAGGGCCATGCTGAGGTTGCAGAGCTTCTTATGAGGCGAGGGGCTGATACTGATGTCCGGGATGCAGAGGGAAGGCCTCTGCTCTACCTCCTAGTGTTGGAGAATCGCCTTGAAAAGGCTACTCTCCTCATAGAGAAGGGGGGGGTGCCCCTGGAGTCTAGAGACTCTGAGGGCCGTACAGCGCTTCATGTGGCTTGCTGGCAGGGGTGTGTGGAGATGGTAGAACTACTTTTAAAGCATGGGGCAAACCCCAATGTACAGGATACAGAGGGGAGACCACCAATGCATTCAGTGTCTTGGACAGGACATGCTAAAGTAGGACGTTGTCTCCTTGATAGCAGTGGTGTCAATATAGACCTTGCTTGTCACCAGAAGGCAACAGCTCTGAGTATTGCTGCCCAGGAGGGGAAAGAAACATTTTGCAAAAACTTTGGAAAGGGTAATCCAAACATGGGTAAAATTTGGCCCCCAGTCCATCAAAAGGCTGGGGAAACATGGGCACTTTAACATTGTCAGGGTTTGGAGAGCTAGGATCCAAGCCAATTTTGGGCCGTTGCCTAACCCCAATACGTCTTCTGCAAAAACCCAAAAAGTCCCTTTTTGGGGTCTTGGGGGTAATGGAGGGGTGTCACAGCTGCTGCTAACCTCCCCTCTTCAGATCTTTTCCGGCCCACGCAGAACCTTCCACTCTACGCAGACTCCCAAACCTCATTCCCCCCCACCCTGGCCCGGGGCAGCCCGCCCCCGCCACGCCCGCTTCATTAGCAATCCCAGCATCATGCCCGCGTGTAGTGTCCCCCCCACCCTCCCCCCACCCCGGGAGGGCCGCTGGCGCCTCCATGGGAAACAGCAAGACACCAAAAGGGCAGCCCCCCTTTCCCTGTTTGCAAAATCTCTGCCATGGGCAAAATGCGAACTGCCCCAGAAAGGTTTTGTTGGGACTTGAATATATACAAAATGAACAAAAAAACTCAAACCTAAAAACCAGACAGGATTTCATATGGGTGGGAAAGGACTCGTCATGTTCCCCGGATAAGCCAGGGGAAACAGCCCCCCGCAGTAGGGCTAAAAACGAGAAAGTCCTCCTCTGGGTACCAAAAGGCTACAGAGCCAACTTCAAGGGGAAGCTTGGGATTCTCAACCCCAGAAGAACATTTTGTCACCTGCTTACTACAGTTTTTTTCCCCCCCCCAACCCTTTTGTGCCTTTCCAAGGGGTGTTTTGGGTTTCTAGAACCAAGACCCAGGCTTAATCTGAAAAAGGGCCCTCAAAGCAGTTTGGGGGCCCCCAGGAGCCTTTCAAAAAGAACCCCCTACTTTTGCTCATAGTGATAAAGTTTTGCATTTTACCTTTTTTTACAAACCTTTACTTTAAGATTAAAAGGGGGAATTGGAAAAAAAATTTCACAGCAAAATTTAAAAAAAGTAATTTATCAACCAAAACTCTCTGTCCAGCATCTCCATGTGAAGTTTGCGCATTTTTTTTTTTTTTTTATTTTTAAATTAAAATTGTAGGGATTGTAATTTTTTATTTTGAAAAAAAATATTATTTAAATTTAAAAAACTAAATTGCCCCCAGTGGGGTTTTTTAAAGGGTATTTTTTTGGGGACAAAACCCCAAAAGTGGCAAAACATTTTTAAACATCCACAAAAATTTAAATTCAAAATGACAAATTTTTTTTTTGGGGAGAGGAATTTTTTTTCGTTCAAAGAGGAAAGCGTTTTTTTTTATTTCACGAGACCTTTTGGGCGGAAAAAAAAGGAGTGGTCCTTTCTCCACCCCCTTTAGAAAACCAAGGAGAAAAAAAAATGACATCAAAGTTCATTCCGCCTTTCCGTTTCCTTTTGGGGGTGTTGGCAGGGCTTAACGACGTCTTTAATTTTAAAAGGGCTGTAAACTGTGTTAATTTCAACCCACCCTATTTTTGTTATGTTTTGTTTAAATTTTTTTTTTGCAAGGAAATACCTTTTTTTTTAAGCATAACACCTTTTCAAAAGGGTTAAAACTTGTGGCCTTGATCTTTATTGAAGCCTTTAATATTTACTATAAAGTGGTGTACACCCCACATAGGTCCAGTGCTGACAACCAAAAACAGTTTCAAGAAAAGCAAGCTTACCAAAAGCCTAACCCAGTGCGGGGTTTATGATACAAAACTATAAAAGACAGCCAAGTGTACTGAACCAATTTGGCTTGCTAACAGTGCGTGTCTGTGAGCAAACAGGAAGGAAAGTGAAAATTGGACCATAAAAACTGAGGGTGGATGTGGGAGGATTGTTAATTCCAAAACTTGTGTGGCGGCCCAAAGACATTTTGAGTTCTTTTATCATTTTCCATCGGATTAATGTTTAATTACATTCATTCATTAAAGTGGCAAACGGTGCCATAACAATGTCTACCTCTTTGCTGTCTGCTTCATTTGTGAAAGAAGTGTGTTTATGTTTTATTTCATGCACTTTACTACTGTAAGTTGCAGAAAGCTTCTGATGTAGCATCATGCAGAGATGAAAGTCTGTTAGTGGGCTGATGGTTGCCACCTGGGAGTGTAAAACCAAGCAATTTTGGATAGGTTAGAAACTGGAGAAGGGAGGGGTCTGCATGCAGGCCCAAGTGTGTTTTATCATCCACTTTTGGGATGGGTTGTATTAGTGAAACATTTCACCTACTCAGACTTTGGGAGCTACATTTCTATACAAGCACAAGTGTGCTATTTTGATGTCATCATAATCTTATTTGTCAGCATTTACCCTCACAAAGTCTAGTACCTGAAAAGCTTTAGCATTGTATGGTCCTGAGTGTGATCTTCTCAAAACGACAGTTTTCAAGCTAAAATGTAACACTTTCTTTTCACCAATTTACTTTGAATCTACAGCATGTGGCCAGCTACTCCTTCCCAGCAGGTTAAACCTTACCTTTGTGTTCTGCAACTTTCTGAGACTCATGTTGTGTCTCAGTATAGAGAGCTCACGCCACCCCTCATTTTAACCTCTAGCTAGGCACTTTTCTACTTGAAATGCAATGCATTCAGAGGGCTTCTTTCATCAGTTGCTTGTTTCTTCAGTTCCTTTTCCAAACTAAATGTGTATCTTCTGTTATTGGACCGTAACATCAGGTCATTTTACTGTAAAACTGCACTACAGTATTGTACTGAGAATTTTTAATTAATTAATTTTCAACATTTTGACAAGGAGTTGACATTTTTTACCCAGTACTGTAGTAGAAACCCAACTAGCTTAGAATACCGATAGAAACCCCCAACTGAAACAGTTTTCAGGAAGATGGATAAAATGGAACAAAAGCTAAACCAGACGTGAGGTGGGACTTCGGCTTGCTACACCCAAGCAAACGCAATACAGCTGTTGTCACTGACATGTTTCTGTTGTCAGACAGCTACTTCTGTTCAAACCACTAAATTCTCAGCCCGTTTTTTTGGGGTGTTAAATGGGTTATATTGGAAAATGTCAGCTTGGGGTCAACTAGGGAAAAAAAGTGTACTTTGAAATCATACTGTAGCAGAATTTGCTGTCACCGTGGGATATCGTCAGCGCAAATCACAGCCCAGACAGACAATTTACAGGCAACAGTGATTATTTTGTCTGCTCATACTTTTAACACAACTTTATAACCACCAACCACGCTCTGCTGTCTGCCCAGCTACTGGCGAGCGCATAGCCCGTTGCTCATGTTTTAACAAAGAACCAACAAAACAATAGCTTTACAGCCCAGTGTCCTGTCTCTGTGGTGTGTGGCAAAGATCAAGTACAGTACTGCATATAAAGGGAGAGTTTAATTAGTACAACAATCAGCTGAGACAGTTAACTCACCTGGCACTGATCTCCTGATCTATCCTCACAGCTCTCTCCACTGCAGCTGATTGCAGACCACATACACATTAGTGAAAACACAGTATGGGCTGCATCCAGAAGAATGTACTGTACTTTTTGTTTTAGTTCCGTAGTATGCACTGTCACCAAGGGGACTGGCAAAGAGAGAGCACTGTGTACATGTTTGTAGGCTATGTGTAGGCCATTCACAAGTTGTGCTGACATCTGTGTTACAACTGCTTTAATGAAGACAAGCTGGAAAGGTTGGAATGATCTTTCAGCCACTCTGCCCCTCTTTTACCCAGCTGAAACATCAGTCTACACACTGACTTTAAAGCAAGGAAAGATGAACACAAGCAAACATGTTTTTGGAAATGTGTTAGTGTAACATTTGTGAAAACGATCACATTCCCTGCTTGGTCGACAGGGTTCCAAAGGTAAACATCTGGTGCAAAATTGGTATTGACACTGAGAATCGTAAACTATGAGCCTCTTATCCTGTACAAATGCACTATGCTCTGTAAATAATCTGGTATTTTTGCGTTGGTGTGTTGTGTGTAGGATCCCAGTCATTTCCATAATTGCTCAACATCTCAAGTGTTTATTCAACATCAGTGAATACATTGAGCACAACGTTATAATGTTCTTATATAAATGCATTCATCTATAACTTACACAATGCTTGTTCCAGACAAAATTACATATGTAAAATATGTTATGTAAGTGAATTTGCTTTGGTTTAAAGACATCTTGTGCTGGTTGTACATTTCTTTAGCAAAAAAAAAAAATATTTTTTTAAATCCATAATTTAGGCATTTTCTGTGTGTTTATAACCTCATGTGTGAAAATTTAGGACAGTTATTTTTGCTGTATAATGTTAGGTAAGTGAGTAAAATTGTCTGGAAGCATCCAAACAATTGCCTACTTACTGTAAAGAAAATATAAGCTGACTATGAGTTGGGCGAGTGAAAGAGCTTGTGAACTTGGAGAAGGGGTTAGCTGACTGAGGAACAGGAAAGCTGGATAGCAGGATGACCAGCTGGTTAGGAAACAAGAAGGCTGGCTGACTGGAGAACAATGGATAGTTCTTCACCTAGGAAACCGCTGAAATGGGTGAACCTGATGACCGGGAAACAGTAAGATAACTCTCTTAAACTCTGTAGTAACACCTAGTGGTAGTGGCAGGAAAGTACAACAATGTGTCTTCTGTTATCACTCAGCAGGTTTCCTTAAATATACGTAATGAAGTCTTTAAAATAGGTCTTGACTTGACTCAGAGGTTGTTTATCATAATAAGGTTTTATGTAACAACCTAAGTCCTGCACTGGTGTGTATCCTCGTCTCCATCTGCACAACCTGACTCGGGTGAGGGGATTGGTGCTAGCAGTATGCTAAATATATAGCATGCTGAATAAAGTGCGGTGTGCATTTAAAAACTTAGCTGACACAATCCGAATATTGTAGGATGTTTGTATAATGTTTATGAGAGATGCTCTTGAGATTAGCTAGTTTACGTAGCTTCGTTTCATCAACACCAAACTTGCTAGCTTTTGTGGCTCCTATTGAGATGTAGCTAATAGTATTAGCTACATCTCATTGCAGGTTGCCTTGCCTGTCCGTCAAGTCTACCAAGTGAAGAGCAAATTGTATGAATATGTTTGGGGCCTGAAATGTAGAGCAATTACAGTAAATACCGTACTTTGGTGCCACAGCCCTTTCAGTGAATCTTGTAGTACAGAAAATTCCCAGCAAATACTCTGTGCCCGGGGTTGGTTCAGGGAACATGAGAACGTGGCGCATCCCCCTGGAAATAGACATAGCCGGGTGTGCTTCCTGTCTTCAAAGTGCTCAACTGCAGCAGCTAACTAAACTGGATTAACTAACAACGTTTATGTTACGGTTAACATTACCGTTTGCACCAGAGCACTTCTATTTGGCTACATAACAGGGTGTGTTAAAATCACTTTAGTGGATGATGAAAAACAAAACGTTGGTTTGAATATCAGATGTGTAGGAAATTGATGCAAACAAAGCCTTTAGGCTACTGCATGTATCTTTAGTTGGCAACAAATACGAGTATTGTGGGTGTTAGACCCACGAGATTCCTCCTTCAGTTTTTTTTTTCAGTTTTTTTTTTGTGGTTAGTACTTTTTCATCTGCATTTAAATTCTAATTGTGGTTGGTGTAGGATTAAACTTGTGATTCCCCACTAGTGCAAGATATAGCTGACAAATGATTGTTTAGTTAGTGTCAAATGCTTCTAATGTGATAGAAAATTAAGAAAAGGGCTGTGATTTCTTGAAAAATGATCAGATTCTCCATTTTGTAAATTTATTTCTAGTTGCAGTGTTCATATACACCAATACCTGGATGACTCCATACACAAATTAGCTGTACTATTTTAAAATGTGTTTTAATGTTCCATTGTGTAGTGCTACAGTATAAACCATGTTTAAGGTTTTTTTAATATGTTGTTGTGGCTCCACCGTTGTATTTCTGGAAAAGCCTCTTATTTTGCTGACACTCCTGATGATGAGACTTGATAATACCAAGATTTACAAAAAAACAAAACAAAGTTTCTTAATAAACAAAACAAGCTGCAGGAGGTAAAGATCACAACAGTATAGTGTTGCTCATGAGTATAGGAACCTCTGCTTAAGTTGACTAAAAAGAGGAATTAAAAAAATTATCTTTTGGAAATTGATCTTATGGCATTAATTTAAAAAAAAAGAGGAAAAATCCAACATTTAAGGACACCAATTTTCTTTGTGAATGAATAATGTATAGTAAATGAATAAATGCTCTTCCTTAAAATACTTTGGCTTTTTCCTCGTTCTGTTAATTAAGGCATTAAGATCAATTTCCAAAAGATGAATTTTTCTTATCCCTCTTTTTAGTCAACTTAAGCAGGTGTTCTTATTCTCATAAGCAGCACTGTATTTCAGCGGAAAAAAAATTAACTATCAACATACAAGTCATCACAACAATAGATTTTCTAGGAATAAACATAATATTATAATCTCTGCATTCTATTTTTTTTTTTTTTAAATTACACCAGCTTGTCTTTTTGAACAATGCAAAACCTGCAAAGATATCAGGTACTGTATATATGAGAGCATGGTGACATTTAGGATGTAAACCTAAATGAATGCACTCCAATCTCCCACTTTAGTAAAAGTAGCAATACCCTAATGGAAAAACAAAAAAATCCAATAGGTAAAAAAATATATCTAAATTTGTGCTGTACTTGTACAAGTAGAAAGTACTAAAGTATCAAATGGTATTTGTCACAGTTTTAACTTAAACATCAAAGCAGTATTTGAGCTAGATTTAGCTACTTCATGATACTGTTGGGGGATTTAAACTACAGCAATGTCAAAACGCATATCTCAAGTTTAGAGGATTGAAGGCTTACATGCTCCTCCAAATGTTTAGAGAACTTTCTTACCTCTTTCCATTTCAAAAAAACGATGTGGTAATGTAAAAAATGCATAATTGAAGCTAAAACAAGTTCAAATTTCAAATAGCTGCAACCACGTACAGCATCCATCCACACACACACACACACACACACAGACACACACACACACACAGACACACACACCTTCACAAACACGTACTCCATGCCTTCAGCCTCTTAGGGTGAAAAATGACTGCCAAAGGGTAATGTGACTTTACATCAAACAAGGTAAAAACAAATTTCCTCGAGTGGTAGTGGAGTAAAAGTATAAAGTTTCCTAAAAAATGAAATACTAAACACACTAAGTATGATTACTGCAAATACTGTATTTGTGTATACAACTTTGCTTGATCCCAAATATCAATGTTCCCCTGATCTGCTATAAACAGACACATTTCACAGAAAAGAATTTGGATGACAGTCTGGTTTCACTGCTGATGATTCACCCTCCCTATACCTTCTGGCAACAGTGTATCCACATGTTAAATACAGAATCCATCAAAGAGTGGCGGATATGACAGACGCTGCTGGTGAAAGAATGGAGTGGGAGGACTGAAAAAAGCCACCAAGCTCTACTGGTTGTCTGTAAAGATTAGTGACGGCGTGAACAATTGTAGAATTTGCAGGAATTATTAAAGCAAATCGTGAACACTGAACACATCAAAATTAAAATGCCACATTGAAAAAACAATACTGCATTCATATTGGTCTTGAATCTTGTTGATTTTATTAAATCCATACACGTAAGAGTGAATACGTTTTCAGAGTTGATTTGTCGGTACTATTCTCTGCAGGTAAGCAGCTGTGGGTGAAAACTTTTACAGAAAATTAAGAGCAACACAGATATTATACAGACTGTAATTGAACTTTTAATCTATAAACTATATTTGGAAAACAATCAGAAATTTTATTTGACCTTGAATAGTTTAGATCATGAAAACCAAACTAAACACAGTTTAGCACCAGCTATTTGTTTTTTGTCTTTATAGCTTACCTTTAGGGCTTTTGCCTTTTTTGATGAATTGATAGCCTTTGGCTTACAAATACACCTCCTGCTCAACCAAACACCAATACATTGTCAGTGACGTTTACAGTCTCGGCACAGGAGCTGCATCTGATTGTAGTTGCAGTTCAGCAGAAAAAACAAACAAATTAGTTATTAGGAATAAATACACACTAGATCTCAGGTATGATTGGTTACCACACCACAGTTTCTTAAATCTTCAAACATCAAAACATTCTCTCTACTCCTTGTTCACTTTGTACTGGTATATCTTAATGCAGTGGTGCATGCTGTCAGACACAGCTAGTTGGCCCTCAGGCAGCAGGGTCAGTCCACGTGGACTACTCAACCCGTGGGTTACTATCGGCCACCCGACTCCCTCTGCTGGGTATAACAGGACTCTGTGCTGCTCCCCCCAGTCCGCTACCAGCACACTACCATCTGTATCTATAGAGATGCCCCAGGGGCAGGCAAGGACTGGTCCCATACCAGCACATACACCTAAAACTCTCACCGTGTTCCAGCCTGGTTCTAGCACTTTTATGCAAGGCACACAACCTGTTTCATTGCCCCTTTCAGACACAGCTACCATGCCTGAGCTCGAGCATGCTGCCACTAAGTAAGGCCGGTGGAATCCGGTTACTACTGTGCGCTCAAGACGGGAGCCTGTCTTAGGGTCAAGCTTTAAGGCAATGAGGGTACCTTTCCGGATATCGGCTATTAAGAACTCATCCATCCTGGTTACGGTCACACCCCTGGGAGCCTCAAGCTCATCTTTTGCAGAGCCCAACCCGGACCCTCCAAAGGTCTGGAGCAGGCGACCATGCCGGCTGAAGACAAGCAGGGCCCGTTCTGCTGCACAGCTTAGTGCAATCAAACCCTTAGCATTAACGGCAATGTCAAAGTAGTTTCGACATCGTCTGGAAGAGCCATCAGAAGTTGGGGAGGTCACTTGCTGGAGGACATTGCCCCGAGGGTCAGTCACCTGTTTCAAAGTTGGATTCAGTTTTAACAAGGGAGGAAACTTTGTTTCATATAGTACACATACTGTATGTTGTATGTCTGAAAGAGTGTTAACACAACACATACCTGAACACGTGCATTTCCACAGTCCACTATATAGAGTTGGCCCTGTGGTGTTGCATGGATACCACTTGGCAGCGTAAGCTCAGCTCTACCTGAACCCTGCTTCCCAAACTTCCTGATCAGATGGATTCCTCTGTGGTTGAATACGGTCATGGAAGATTCTACTTCCTCCTCCAACTCCACCAGGGCTGGCTCTCCTCTCTCTCTTCTGCCTTTCTTTGGCTCTTGAGTGAAACCATCTATGACGGGCATGGATAAAGACCTAGCCACCAGGGGTTGTTTTGAGCCAGCCATGGTGATGTTTTTCTGTGGCTGTTGCAGAATATTATAACTTCTATATGTAGGGTATGAGAGGGTCTGCCCTATGTCAGAGACCCTAGGCCCTCTACTGAAAGTTGGGGAGGTTGAGCCCAACATGGAGTTGAAGTTGCTACACTTCACGTTCCACACTCCTACTTGTTCATTTGTCCCACCACTGATCAACGGGCGAGTCTTGTGTGTCAAGTCCACTGCAGACTTTGATAGACGGCAATTGTAGTTCAGAGAGCCTCTGTTCATGCTGTGGTCATGAGGTGGGCTAACAATGAAAGTATAGCTGGAGTCCAGGCTGTCTGTCGGGGATGGTGCTCGGCCAGAGTCCCCATAGGTCCCTATAGAGTGTTCATCGGAGGACTGACTGAGGCGAGAGTGAGGTCGCCCCCTGGAAGTGAGGTCTAGGCAGCTTTGGCTGGTCAGAGGCTCTCTTGGAATCATCCTCGGAGTTGATACGGCACTGTTGCTGTACCTCAAAAGTCTACTATTTGAATCTTGACTCACTTTTCCTCTATCTCTACCCTGGCTGTCTAAACTCAAGCACCGACTTACTTCACTCTTAGCGTGCTTCCATCTTCGATCAGGTGAGGGGGATGGCTTCCTACCAGAGACCACCGTAATCGACTTCCTCACATTTTGGGGAGAGTTGTGTTTCCCGTTACTATTCACCCTGTACATCTGCTGCTTGCCTTCAGTATCAATGTTTATATGTACCTTAGGGGCGGCAATAAATGCATCCTCTCCTTGTTGCTGAATAGAGGCTGATTCCATCTCGTCATCCTGTGATGACTCCCAGTCAGACTGCTCACACTTCGGAAGCCAGCGACATATCTTTGTTGAGGACAGGTTTTGTTCCTCTTCTGATTCCCGATTACTCCGGGTGGAGAGGCTGATCTTTCTGGCAACCCTGCCTGTTGGTGAGCTCCACCCCTGTCCTAGGCTGCTTTTATCTCCTCCAGCACCTTGATGGTTTGTGTCTTCACACTGCGCCTCCGGTGAATGGAGAGCACAAAGCCGCCCCTGTGGCCCACAACCGCCAACATGCAGGCAGAGGCTTTGCTCTTGCACACAGATATCTCCAAAGTTGACAGCATGAGGTTGGGAGCTGGGTTTGAAGTTCACTTTCTTTAGGGAAACTGAAACTTCCCAGGGTTGTAGGAACTCTGCAATGTCCCTCAGCATCTGGTTTGGCCCACCATCCTCCAGACGTGACTGTTGACCCATCTCCTGAATCTGATGCTGAAGTTGAGCCAGTTTACGGAGCCTTTGGTCCAACAGGGACTGGCTGACCCGGGTTGCTGCCATGTTCTCCCTCTGGACCTGCTCCAAATGCTGCTGAGTGTCCCGATGGTCTTGTTCCACCCTCTCCAGCAGGCGCCGCTCTTCTCTGCGTGCTCCCAGGATGGCCCTCTCTACACCCCGCTTCACAGATTCAGTCTCAGTAGCATGGCGCTCTTGTAGGCGACGCAGATCTGCCTCTGCCTTGGCAAGGTCACACCGTGCCTGTGTTGCCCAACATGGAGGGGACTGAGGCAGGAGAGCAGGGGAAAGACCGTCTGAATGACAATCAGGACTGGGGCTGTGGGCTGGAACAGGAGAGGAGGAATTGCTACCCAAAGGAGTTCCCGCAAACATCGTAATGGATGGATGGATCTTTATTTTCTAGTTTGAGTTCCTACAGAAAGACATGATTGGCGGAAAGGGAAGATCATTAAAATAATAAATGCCTAATGTAGGTAATTCAGACTTTAACATTAAGAGTAATATGCCACACACATGTAGTGTACTGAATCTGACACACAAATTCAGCCTGTCAAAGGTGTCTGAGCAACCACTTCTTCAACTATGTGCACCAAAAAGATATTTTATTAGAGCCATTTTATGCTGCCTAGTGAACAGATGCTTTTAGAAAGGTGATACAGCTATGAAGGACGGGCATACGAGAGACAATTCTATGGGCAGAGAGAACTAGCATAGAAGGAGAAGAAAGTTTTACACTGAAAAACATCAATTGGCATTTAAAATAGAGGCAGACAGCCAGAAGCATCTAGAGCGAGGGCAAGAGTGGGAGGTAAAGAGACAGCCCAAGTCTCAACGCAACAATACTTCTCAACTCCCCAGCTCACCATACAGACTCCGCTTTGAAATTGTATTCATGAGAAGAACACAGTGATAGGGCAGTGAAAGATGTCTGTCCTCCGTGCAATGTATTGTGATAATAGTGGAACCCCAGGGAGCCATCATATAATGAACACAAAGAAGCATTCAGGGAATGCATCAGGACTTTTCTGGCCCCAAACTATTTTATAGAAATGGGTATGCCAGTCCAATGTATGAATATGTTATAATGCTTTTTTGCAAGTTTTTCTAAAATGGAAAAGAAGTTACTTTAACAAACATGTAACACAGCTGTACAAGGACATTGGCTGTAATAAATGCAGAATGAAAGTATGACTCCAAATTGCAAAGTATGCGTTAAAGAATACTAAAAATGACATTTTGAATGAAGTATTCAGTGACAACTTCTCATACTTTGGAATTTGTATTACTCAGTGGTGTTGGAGACAAGTATAACAATTAAAACCTCACACACAGACCCACAATTATATGGTTCATTCCTGCGCTACTGAGGATTTACGTGTTTTAATCTGTATGTTCAAGCTCAATATGGAGAGTTGAGAATATAAAGAAAGATAATTAGTGGGCCACAAAATTCTTTTTGGACGTGCAATGCATATTATATGATGACATATTATAGCAGCACTTGAGTTATAATACATTGAAAGAGGTGGAAAGTAATTGAAGTTGTATAATTTAAACCTATATCCCACGCAAAAAGCTTTTTCAACTAAATATTTGCAAATATTGAACATGTCTGAGTTATAACTAGCCTTATTTAGCAACATTCAATAGTTTAGCAAAAGGGAGATATTGAGGAAGGAAAAGAGAGAAAGAAGCCATTACTTTATCTGTATTTAAAAATGCTATAAATTCATCAGTAAGAATGCAAAGTATTAAACTGAACCTCCAGTCTAGTCCTCTGTCCCTGATATTTGCCCTCTACATCCAACCTTACCCTTCATCCCAATTTTTTTGTGCAATCACTTGTGCAAGGCACTATGGTTAATCCCTTTCCTTGTCTTTGTCTTGCACTTTAATTGACATAACCGCACATATTGTAAATCGCACTAATGTTTCGAATTTATATCTTTTACCCTGATCAGCGGAGTTAATTGACCACACCATCACAGAACGTGTCATTGATAAGGTTGGATAACAAAATGGTTTGGAAGTTCCTTAAAGTCTCTTTGTGGGAACGTCTGGATTGGATACCTTTTTTAAATGTTTAAAAAAGGCAGAAAGGCATTAAACACAGCGTGTGGTTGAAGCGTGGGGGCCTCCTTGGGTGGGGGTTAGCATTGGTATCTGACTCTGGCCTTAACTTGATGCTATTTAGAAGCATTGATGAGCCAAGCCGAGCCATGAGACGTAGTAGTTGAGAGAATGTACCTAACATATTTAAATTAGCGTGGCATTTGTATCAGGGTTGTGCATATTTTTGAGTAGCTGGAAGTCTTTTTGCTGCGGTATGAGTTGCGTAACACATTACTTATTAAACGTTATCTATTCTATTCATGAGTCTTCATATCAGTCTTGGAGATTTGATACTTGCTCACATTTTTGTTGACTTGGTCTATGTTCCTTGTGGTGTAGCTACTTGTATTTATGGAATGGATTTTAAGTCGTGAAGTTTTTTTTTACGATGAAGAGATGAAGTGACAGGTGTGTCTTAGGCACAGTGCCAGGCCCATCTCTTTGTGTCACACCAGGTTTCCACTTACAACTACATTATAGATGCGGAGGGTCCAGTTGCTCATCCTGCGAGTGCTGTGTTATAACTGGGTCACATTAGGAAAATGTAGTTCTCACTACATGTCCGTCTCAACAAAATAAGACTTAACTCCAGAAGTACTCAAAAGATATTGTGAAATTGTAATATTTGTAAAAATAAAATACTAAAAAGCCCCTTTTCGCATTTGCATTTTCACACAAAATAGAAATGAAATCAAGTACTTAATCAAACCGTACTTTATAACAAAACCATTGAAATCTGATTGATAAAAACACAAATCCACTGGCGCGTCTTACCTGCAGTCAGGCACCAGCATTGCTACGAACCCATGCTCTGCTCTTCTTCTACACATCTCCCCACTCCCTCACTTTTTACCATTAACCTCTGGCCCTCCCTCTGTGCTGTTTCCCCTCTTGTTGGCTGTTGCTAGGAGACCGCCAAGCTGACTCCAGTTTCTCTCTGCATGCAAACTCCGAACGTTCATCCACAATTTACATTTTTCCTGATCTGTGGTCTGTATTATTTATACGGAGTCCTGCTGCTTTGTTTCAGAGAAGAAGACTTTAAGTAGTAAACATTCAGAGCGGGGAGCAAATGTGTTGGCAACATAAAGCACTGAAATCCACCAATGAGCTTCTGTGTAGACATGCTGCATGATGAAAGTGTTCCCGTGATGGTTGAGTGTAAGAGTTTACTAAAACATTTACAGTTTACATTAAACATTGATTTGTAGGGTCGGTCAGCATGCCGTCCAGTGTTGAGCCAATACCTTCTGCTCCCGGATTGTTTATGTGATGTTAGGGCTGCAACTACTAACGATTTATATTATTAGTTAATGTTCAGATTATTTTTTTATTAATTCATTGATTAAATATGTAACTCATAACATGTCAGGAAATAGTGGGACATTCCCAAGCTCTATGGTGATGCCCCCCCAAAAAAGATATTTAGTTTATTGTTGCAAAAAAACAGCAAATGTTCCCATTTGAGAGGCTGTAAAAGATTAATTTTTGCTCAAAAAAGTAATTTGACAGTTAACTGATATCAGGTTCCTTGCCGATTTAATTTCTTGTTAATTGACTACTTGATTATTTGACTAATTATTTCAGCGCTACTGGTGACCAGTGTTGGTCAAGTTACTTCCAAAATGTAATATATTTTAGATTGCTATTTACTTTCATTTTTGAGTTATTAGTTATATTACAATCTTACTGTCTCTAAATTGTAATGTGCTACTTTTGCATTACTTTTGAATTACTTTCACCAAAATAACACCGGAAGTTTGACTTGGCAGCTAGTGTGTGAATTTCACTACCGGATCAAAAAAAAAAGTTTCCTCTTTATCCACTTTAATACATCATAAATTATTCATAATATTTTGTAAAATGAATATGCAAAGTAAAGCTATACAAATAGATAATTAAAACGTACAATAGACAAGTGGGAGAAACTGAAAATACTTAATTATAACTACCTTACAGTTCTATTGAACTATGGCATTGTTGTAAAATGTTTGTAAAGCATTTTCATGTAAATTCATGTTGTTTAGTTTAAAACTAAGGTAGTCTAAAGGAAACGGTCTATTATAGTGTGATTAAAACTCACCATTTACAGTACTTGATTTACAGCTATGTGAAAAGGTACATAACCTTATTCAACCGGAATTTAGTTTTACTGCAAACCGTCACAGGAAGTGCTTTTATTTTGAAGCAACCTCCACGGAAGTGTTCTGTTGTGCACTCCTGCCAGCTTATCGAGATGAACGTGAGACGCTAGATACAAAACATGTTCATCAAGCTTAAGTTGTTCACTTTCTAGTTTGTAAAACTGCAACATGTTGAACGCATGGTCCCAGTAACAGACACGGTCGCCATTAGAAGCCGCACCACTGCCGGCAGAGTTACTCCACGGCTGATAAAATGCTGTTAAGATATTAGCTCTGTGTAGCAGCCTCGACGTTACTTTCCGCAGCTCTGACACACTGCTGTCCGTGCTGCCCGTCACCTGTTGGGACCATAGACTGGATATTATTAATTTTATCATATTTATATTAACGGTCTATGGTTGGGACACAGAGGTTGTCCGTTCCGTCTCTGTGTCTGATCACGGGAACAGAGACGACACAGCACCAAATGTGTCTGTCTCTGCAGTCACCTCAACCATCGAATACAGCAACGGGAAATAACGCTCCCGCCTTTTTTTTTTTTCTTGTGAAGAACGTATTAAAAAAAAAAAAAAAAACACCCACTAAAATGTTGCGTTAAAATGAGTTGTAACTTGCGTTACTAATGTTGACAAGTATAATATTTCCGAAATTTAGTTAGTAATGCATTATATTCCCGCGTTACCGCAAAAAGGAATAGGCCTACTGTACTCCCAACACTGCTGGTGACCAGTCCAATGTATTTTTCGGAAGTTAACTTCAGTGATTTATTTCAGTTTTATTTGGAATATCCCCGTCTACATGATTCTAATATTAGCTGATTATCAATTAACCTTTTGTTGCAAAGATATTACATGCATTTACAGTGCTATGAAACAAACAAAAGCAGTAAATTGAGACACTGGAACATTTGGCATGTCTTCTTAAAAATGCCCTCTAACTGTCAATGATAAAAGTAGTTGCAGATTATTTACTATTGATTACTTGACTTTAGCTCTAAACATTACCCAGGTTTCTGATCTGTGGGTGCACCAGTTTGTGTCTTTGACTCCTCGATGTCCAGCACCTCTCTGTTTGTGTGCTGATTTAAGTTCCCTCAGCAGTTGAGGATGAACCAACTTTGATTTATGATTTCCCGGACACTGCTGAATTAATACTCAGTTTCTTCCTCATCTCTTCACCCGTGATGGAAGAAGAGAACAAGAGTGACAAGAACTGCACTCAAGACATCATTACTTTGCTTATTAGGCATGGGCTGCTAAAGGCTTCTGACGGTTTAAATTTATTTTTATTTTTATTTTTTTACATTGAACACAATGTATTTTACTTTTTAAATTTCGTAACTGCACTTTGAAGACTCACCGCAATAATGAGGGAAAATGTAGTGGTTTCAAATTTACTTTTAAAAAACAGCAATATACCTTAAAAATCGGTAATCGGCCCGTGCCTATTGCTTATTATTACATAACTACTACATAACAGTTAAAGATGTGCCAGCACCCATGGCAGACGAGCATCAGAAACCTGGTGAAGGGGTTATGTAGAACACTATCTTTCTTTCTGAGTAAAGCTGTTTCTCATAACCAGGCTATCCAGGATGTGTAAACAGACAAACATGAAACCTGAAATTGAAATACTAGTGTTCCAGGAAAGCTCAATGCATGCTGGGATGGGCCCCATCCCCCAAATGGATGAATTAGAAATCAACACTGCTTTGTGCATGTGCGCCAAGCATGTTAACATGAGTACTAGTTAGTTACTACTAGTTAGTGTTATCCAGTCTTTAAGCACAGTGGTTTCCAACATCATCAGCGTCACACAAAGTAATGTTTATTGCTTTCAGATTTATTTTACTAGTTCTTGCTGTTTTTCATGTAAAACTGTTTTTTTAGGCCCTAAATGGTTCAAACTATTCAAGAAGGAAAGTCCCTTTTATGGTTGAATGTGTCCATGCAAAAGCCGTATATAATCTGTGACGAGAGTTCACAAGTAGACTTATTGCACAAGCCAAGGCGGTCGGGAACCACTGTTTTACCAAACTGGAGATATGTTTACATGGAAAATAAATAAATGTTTGTACAGTCACAAGACGACAAAGAAAAGACACCAGGACAAAAGCCATATTGCTAGGCAAATTTATAAATTAATAAAAACATTCCCTTTGTAGTGTTTTCTGACAGATCTTTCCCACTTTGTATTTTTGTCCTTTTTTTTTTTCTAATGATTTCAAAATATAGAAAAATATTTCCGATAACATTCATCATTACATTATTTTTCACATGATTTCCATTCTGTCCTGTTGGTTATTTCACACACATCTGCATTTTTAACCCATTACTTTTTCTTTTCTTTTTTTTTACATTATTTACACATCAGTCCACATCCTCTTTCAGCCTCACTCGGGGGACGACACTTGAGCATGATTTTGCATAGATCACAGGGGAGAAATCAGTTGGGGGTAAAGTCGAAGCTTTTCAAAGGAAAAGTGAAGATTCTGTACATCCCATGATAAGCACTGCAAGTCAAACGTGTACACATCCTGTATGTTGAGAAATCAGCTGTGACAACAAATTCTAACCGGCAACTGATTCTCTTTAGATGAACTGTATATGTTCCCAAAGCTAAATGGCCAAAAACAGTTTGATCTTATAGTCATACAGTTAAAACCACTTTCAGAAATATTCTAACTGTTCGTACATTTGCGAGTGAAAAATTTTGCAACGTTAGAACTGTCAACAGCCAATCATAACCCTAACCCTGAAACAAAGGTGCATGCTGTAATTCCAATTCAAATGAAAAAGTCAGTCGCATGCTGTGAAATGAATCAATTCAACATCTTGGGAATTTGAAAGATCTGAAAGATGCTATTTTTATCTCACTGATGGATCACTTGTAGTGTAAGTACATCTGCCTGAAACACAGAACACAGCAGAAAAAAAAAAAACACTAAATATATAACAAAACATTTTCTGAAGCTTAGCTTTGGGTTTACCACTCACCACCATGTGTCAGTTAACAATCATAATTCAATAATACGTTGGAGTCTGAGCAGAGCTGAGGTGCGACACGGAAGCAGCAACCACCCCAGCTGAGACGTCGGTCTATCGAGCCAACACACAAACCAAAGACATTTACTATTAAACTGTTTCGGAGGGTTTAAATTAATTTGGGTTTGTTGTTCTGCACTGGCTTTAGCATCCAGCTGCTGTAGTTGCTGCATATTTAAAACCTCTTTCCCAAATGTAACATTCAAAGTATTGGTGTGTTTTGGACAGGCTGTCCCTGTGTCCATGATGCCTACTAGTGCCTGAACAGTTGGAGGGCTCACTTTCCTACCGGCAGAGGAAGCCATTAGCTGGCTGCCATTCTTGTGGAGTGTGAAAAACGACTTCCATAAAACAATGTGATCCATCACTGCAAGTGACCACACAGCGTCAATTATATTTGCCAAACTCCCTGTTTTTTTTTTGTTACACTGTGTGCGAGTTCTGTTTCTACAAATCAGCGCTGCGTTAAATAAAGCTCTGCTCACAGTCTGTCATCGGACTTCTCCAAATAGGAGTTAAAGTCCCGGTAGGAAATAATTCCTTTTATAAAAACGACAAACTTTGCCACGTCTGTGTCTGTGTTCTTAAAAATTAAATACAAGTACATACTGTATGTAAAAAGAAAACAGTAAGTAAGGAAAAAAATATGACTGCAGTATGTGTAGATACATGGGCTAAAATCCCAAATCAGAAAGAATTCCGTCCCATAGGACCGATACCAAGTTTTGCATCTCAGGGTTACTGAGTAGCTCCCTTTTTATTTAAATTACAGCTAAGTCCCCAAAAACCCACCTCCCCCTGGCCAATAAGCTTTACCTGGTAAATCTCCTTTTTAAGCAATAATCCTGGTTTATTACAGCTTTGGTCTCGTTTTCACAGGTTTAGCCATCGGTTCTATCGTCTCACAATGTTGCACCGATCAACTTGGGGGGTACAATTTCATCATAATGTTTTCCATCCTTTCCTTGCTTTCAACTTTTGCTGTCATTACCAGAACGGTTTGTAAAAAGTAGTACTAATAACGAGTGTAAAAGTAGACAAACTTGAGGAATGAGACCCTCTGGCCTTTTTATCTGTGCAAGGGAAACAATCTGACCAAGGTGAACAGATGGAAGGACGAATGGCAGAAGGTAAAAATACAGAGCCATCAATCACCATTTTAACTAAGCGAGTGCAAACATTCAGTGTGAAATTTGTTCTTTGCCGCCACCGATGATCTCAGTCGGCGAGATTAGTCACTAACCACTAAAACCTACACCATAAAAGCTTATTCGAGTTCAGCGCTATCGCACAAACCAAAGGAAACTTTCTCAACACTATTTCATTATTATTTAATTATAAAACTTGCCTTAAGTGGCATGCAGAAACTCTTAACTAATGGCATTAAAACAGTGAGGTGTTACGAAATGTGTCTAGAAATTTCATAGAAAAGTGAGTTACAGCAGTAATGAAGTTCTACGTGTACAAACATGACGACCACGGATATGGCTTTGACAAGTTGAGAAGGTCTCAACTTCTCTAGATGAAACGGTTGTCTTCGCAGGATGGCAGGCACTTTTAGCAGCTTCTCTACTGCTAAAAGATGAGAGAGAATGTCTATGTGTAGAAAACCAAACAAATTCACAAAAAGCTGGGTCATAGTTACATGGGTTTTACATCCCAGTCAATGCGTCATTTAAGAGGTCCAAAATTATGGACCTGTGAATTAAAGAACCATCTTATGAAACAAACTCCCAACACATAATTCAAATCTTCAAAAGGTTGCTGAAAAAAAAAAAAAAGAGAGAATTTCGTCTTGGCAAATGCTTTTAACACTGGGCGGCTGCGACTTCATTCAACCTCCGACACAAGAAAATAAATTAAATGCCGACCACAACGCTGGCACTGACTCTGTCACATCCTCACATGCACATTCATACTTGGTACCTAACAATGAAATGAGTGTTAGTGTTACAAAAACAAATAGCAGCATGTTAAGCTCCAAGATGAACAGTTGTATGTTGGCCTGTCTCATCCAAAGGAGACAACTGAAGCGAACTTAAAATGGAAAAGCTGAAATTGAGATCGCTTCATTTTTTGCATACAAACAAAGAAATGAAGAAAAGTGAGTGACTGCCTCACAAGGACCTTTTTCAAACGTCAGTTCAAAATAAATGGAAATCATGCCAACACTCCCTCAAAAAATTCTTCCCTTCTCACTTGTTTTTGGCAGATTTTCTCAGGTCTTTTAAAAAGACTGAATGACAGACAAAAGGTATGAATTGTAAAGCAGTGCTGCCTTTCAATCCCGCAGCCTCCTTTATGGCAACAGGTGAATGGCTTACTAATGGCCTGACGAGTTGGAGTCATTTGTTAAAATAAAACCTCGCTTACACGACAACAGACACACCTGCTCCCACATGTTGCTGATATGTCTAGAAAATGGTGCAAATGCAAAAGACAAACATGTTTAAAACAAAATATAATAGAAATGGTATTCATTACCCAAAGTTTTCCAGTACATTTTGTGTTGGCCGTGCTGATTCACAGGAGACAGTGGCACTGTCCCTCGCCTGTGTTCCAGTTCTCATCTCTCTGTGAGCTTTCTCTATTGGCCAGTCCTTGATAGAGGACCAAAGCAAAGACAAGCTTGTCTTACAGACATGGCCAAAGCTGATGGAATCATTTTTTTAGGCGATTGACGAGTCTACACTTTCAATGTTTTCCTGTCAAACTATTTATTTTTGGTTCTTCTACTCTGTGCCGCCTGAAAGCACCCTTTCAACCTAAAACATAAGAGACTAGCACCAATATGTGCACCTATTTCTTTTATCTGTGGCTTTACTGTGTCACATTATACCATGGCATGGTATGTGTATGTACAAGCTCCTAAATCTCAAGCATTTACTGAGATTTTACGAGTATAGAATGTAAATATAATACATGATATGCACAATATCATAAGTTTACAGATTAGGAAAAATGTTTCCAGTCATATAGGTATCCTATAACAATTTGGTACAAAAATGTCACTCTATCCATCTTGCCTTTTGTCAGTGTTATTTTAGACGACTCACTTTGGCGACAGAAAAGTCTCAGTGCTTTAGTCTGTCCTCTGGTGGTGGGAGAATCATAGAACAGTTTTTTTTGACAGCCTAATCAAAATGAAATAGAGGCTAAGAGCTAGATTTGAGGAGTTTGCAGTCTATTCCTCTGCCTCTGGGCTGTGAGGGAAAGGCAGAGTGACGGCGTGCTCTTGAGCCAGGGCAGCCAGCTCCTTGAGGAACTCACAGAAGATAACGGCACAGTAGACGGCGTTCTTAACTCGCAGAGCCTCAGCTTGCTTCTCCAGGCCAGAAGTCCCTCCGCCACCCTTGAACAAAGCGCTGTGCAGTGATTGGCTTCCGTCCCGGACGTGTGCGAGGGCCAGCTGAGCGGCGTGCCGAGCTCTGGTCGGGCTGTTGGTGTGACGAAGGATCAGGTCTCCGAGAGATGGCTTACGACTCTTCACTGGAACAAGAGAACGTTAGGTTTACAAGTCAGCACAGCACTAATAAGGATATAGGGCTGGAAATTATTCCACTTGCTAGTTTTTTTTATTGAGCGCTTTCAAAGACGACTGTAAGCACTGTTTAAAAAAAAAAAAAAAAAACCTATCCGTATGAACATGCATTTTTTCCTTCAATTTAAGATTAAGTTATTAATAGTCATTATTGTGATCTCACTCTTTTCAAAAACGAAAAATTAATTGAATGAAAAGCGCTCACTTGTTTAGAGAAAAGACTGTAAATTAATTGAGAAATAACTTGTTACATAGATTTCTGTGTGGAAATAAATATCTATAAATATATCTCACATTTTGAGTGCTTGGTAATTAACAATCACATGCAAAGAAGTTTCTTACAAACTGAGGAAACTGATTCTGTTCCACTGTAACAGCCAGATAGGGAAGGCATAAAAAGGTGAAACTTGAACTTGATGTAAGCCGTCCTAGTCTGCCTGATTAGATACCAGAGACAAACGACACAAAGACACAGTATGTGTAAATCCCTCCTGTATCCACGCTCACCTAATGAGTCAGAGCGCCGCAGGGTAGGAACTGCTGCAGGAGAGTCGGCCCAGTCCAACTTGCCTCGGGCCACCAGGTACTGTTGGGCTTTCTTCAGCATGGCAGGGAAGTCCTCATGAGAGGCAGCAAACGCCTCGATGCGGTTCTTCACAGAACCTAGAACCTGATGTGAGTCGGCGAAAAAGGTTTTTTGATTGATTTTCCAAAAGGCAGCTGGCTTTTGTTCGTTGATTAGTTAGTCAATTTTATTTAAGACGGATCCATGTATCCCAACTTAAGTGCTATTTTTTGTCCAATTCAGTATTAGTCATCCGTTTACAGCATATTAGAATACGGCAAGAAACGGAATATGAAAAAGAAACCGTGCAAATGCATTGTGGGCCTGATCCTATTGGAACAGAAGCTAACAGAAGTGAGGTGGGCTGGAAATGGACAACTATGCCTACAAACAATAGACTAAAAGCCGTCATCTCTTCAAGTAGAAATACAGAAACTATTAGGTTTAATAGACAGCATGAAGAGCATCCTTGGGTCAATACTGCATGTCACAGGTGTGGCATGGTGCAGTGTACCTGGATCAGTGACTTGATGCTCGGCTGGAAGACCATGTTGGTGTTGAGCAGGAAGGAGCGTAGGAGGGGCTGAGGATAGCAGGCCAGCTGGGCCACGATGCCTGTGAGCAGGATGTTGACGTACAGCGAGTTTTGGAGCATGTTCTCCAGCTTGGCAAACAGAACCACCATGAACGGACCTGCACAGAGAAGAATCATTGAGTGGAAAGGTACAACACACAATTTCAGCTCAGCTGCACGCAAAATAAATTAGGGATGAAATAAAAAGGTGTCTTTCACAGCTATTTTAAATAAGCGAGGTGGCGTAGAGGCTGTCAGACTGTGAAAAACAAGAGGCGGCAGGGTGCTCTAACAGCTTGTAGAGGTTAAATGGGGACAATTAAATCTGCCACTGGCGAGAAAAAAAAACTAATCTATTCCCTATGATTTCAGGACTGACTTAATGAAAAACTGTGTCAATGAAGAAACATTATTATAAAAAGAGAAGAACTGTTTAGTCTTGGTGTGTGGGTACTGCTGCTAAAAACTAGTGGCACCACACACCTTAATAGAAGAATTAGTTATGATTCAGTATTTGAACCAACAATGGAGTAAATCAACTATTTTAGTCACTTAATATTTAAAAGTAAAAATTTCACCTTGTAATTGTGTCTTATGTAATTGGTTTAGAATCGTACAATATTATCATTGCAAATGTATCTGTATTGCTTTTATATTGGATCCTGGCCTGTGTACACCTATGCTGCAAGAGAGAGAGAGAGAGAGACCGAACCAAAAATAAAATACCTTGATTACCCATAATTGCACAAAGTCAGGCACAGCTTTAAAATAAAATGGAATATAAAAAAAATACAGCCAACAAGTCATCACACTTTCAACACTGCCGCTCTCCGCAAATAAAAAAAAACCTAAGTCAAAAACACACACACACACAGTCTCACCTGTGTACGGCTGGTAGGCAGGCTGATTTAGTGGTCTGGCAGGACTGCAGAGGCCCACAGCAGGCCCTTCTTCCTTGGTGTCAGCTGTCAGCTTCACCTCCAGGGCCGAGGACAGCTGCTGCTCCTCCTCCTGCCGCTCAGAGGATAGGGACTCCCTGGTGGTTTCCTCCTGCTGGCAGGCTGCTCTGCTGCGCTCCTTCACTCGTTCCTCCAGCTCCCTCAGCTCCTGTGTGAAGGCTTCGATGCTGATGCCCTGACCGCTGGAGTCTCCGGGGAGCGGCGCTTCTCCTGGTGCCTGTTCCAGCAGCTCCTGGATAAGACTCTCTACAGATTGTTGCGTCTGGTTGGCTTCTGGAAGATCTGAGGATGCACTGGGTGGGTTTGAGGTTTCGCTGGTCAGCAATTCTGTGACAGACGTTAGCTGGGTGATGGAGCTTTGAGAGGAAATCTGGTTAGGGCAATCACCCATTTCGCTGTTGCTAAAAATGGACTGCGGGAGAGTGGTGCAGCTTTGGGAGGAGCAAGTGACAAGGGATCCATTTTGATTTGCGTTTTCATCCAAATACTGCTGCTCCCCCAAGTCTCTTTTCACTTTCTTTACCTGCAGTCCTCTGTCCCGATTATCTGAGCACCCGTCCCCCTGCCCAGTCACTCCGTTAAACATGGCCTGGTAGCTAACAGTGATGGCAGAGGTGGGATTGTGTGGTGCTGGGGACGAGGCGGTGTGAGAAGTTGATAAAGGGGCGGCCGAGGACGAGGGGACGAGATGAGGTATTGGCTTTGGCAGGAGCTCCTCTCTCTGCAGGCTGCGTTTCTTGGAGCGTGGTGTGAGGCTGATGCAGTTGTTTTTGCCGATTGTAACGTCCCACTCGCCGCTGTCCCGTTCTGAGCTGCTCCACTCTGCTCGTGCTGCAGCCACAATGGGCGCCCTCTGCTGGCCTGGTGGGGTGTTACTGCTTCCTCCCTGCTGGAAAGAGAAGTGCTCAGGGAACATAGCAATGGAGGGGTTGGAGGTAGGGGGAGGGGGAGGTGGAGGGGCTGTGTTCGGGGAGGGGTTTTCTCCATCATAGGGCGCCGACCAGTTGCGGCAGGCCCAGGAGCAAATCTCAATGCCCCGCCGGGCGTCTTTGAGGTACTCCAGGTAACCCGAATCCCAGTCCAGACACTCAGTGTTAGCCTGCTGCTGGTGCATTGGGCTCTCAGGGGACAGGGGGTGGGAGCTGGAAGGACCCGACTGCAGCGGCTCCATGCTGGTGGGGGTAGAGGGACCCCCTCCTCCTGATCCACCTCCGCTGCTCTGTTGGCGGATGAAGAAGGATAAGCGGGATGGGGTGCTGGGTCTGGGTGCGGCTGGAGACTCTGTGGGGGGACTGTTCAGTGCTGTAAGGTGAAAGAATACAGATGCAAACAGTTAACTTTCTCACACTGTTGGTAAGTTACATTATATAAAAGAGTCACATACAAAGATTACGTGTATGATAGAATCTAGACCTTTTCAAAGTAATTCCATTGCCAGGCAACAGCTTGGCCCCTTGTTAACTTCCTGTCAGTTGATTTCATTCACATACACCGCAACAGGAAATCAACTTGGAGCCATTTAGAATGTTTATGTTTACATCTGTGAAATTATCAGTTACTTATGAACGTTTGTCTTGATTTGATATCACAATAATTATGTGTGGTCCTGCACTGAAATTAACAATTTGTGCTCCTGAATTACTAAATTTGCACCATCCAATAGATGAAAAAAAACAAAAAAAAAAAACATTTTCAGTTGTGTCACAGCCACAGCTAAAAAGGTAGTAGCTCACCTTTTCCCCAGAACGCACCGTCGTCATCAGCAGTGGACCCTGCGTTCAGCCGGCAGCACTCTGGGATCAGCGACAGGAACTTGTCTGCTGACTTTCCGTACAGGTCAGCCTCCCTGATAGCACGACGCTGACTCAGCATTACATGGGTACAGGGCAGTAGATACCTGGCAGCAACACAAACATGCCCCCAACAATTAATAAACTGTCATTTTTTGATACCACATTTTATTTGGCAATATTGGCTTTTCTATCTTGCTGTGACGGTTGGCAGATACAAACTTTAGTTATCATGTTTATAAAGATTCTTAATCATCTGGTGAGAAGATACAAAGAAGTACAACGACACAAGCAAATGTATTAACTGTTTAGTCCTAAAGACAAAAAGGCAAAACTGACCTTGGAAGTTTGCAAAATGCTTGTTAAAATTTTAATATGTGAAGACAGTGTGTTCCCTATCTGGTTTGTAGGCTGAGGAACACTTCATTTTTCAAACTTCTGGAAGGAGGGTACATATCTAAGTGACACAAAGTGAGTGTTTCCTTGCAACTACGTAAAAGGCATTTCACATATTCAAAAGGACCCAGGTAGTACATCTAAAAGCAAAGATGGGGAGGGACAAATACTCTGTGCTGTACACAGAAGACAAAGAATGACTTTCTGACACATACATTAACCTTCAATTAATCTAAATTAGTATGGAGAAAAATAATTACTACTAGAGCCATGTTTTGCATATTAAATGAGCCTATTAAAAATATAACACTCGGGAGGACATGGTGAGATGTGCAGACATACCTGAGAACAAGCTGCAGCATGACGTCCTCACAGTTGAGAGACAGAAGAGTCCTGAAGAGGCTCAACGATACCATACAGAGCTGCAACACACACAAAAGGAAATTAGTTGGAAAACGTGTCCGCAGAAAAAATTTAGACGAATGCTAATTTGCATATGATATGGTCAAAAGTTGGAGTCTTTAAGTCTTATTTTTGCAATTTACCAAAAATTGAGACACTTAACTTTTCTTCTCATTTGTCTGGTATATTTCAGTAAAAAAAGATTTCCTAGGACTGTGTTCAGTGGTACCGTCGTATTTAAATGTTACTGTGTGAGTGATGATGATGATGTGGGTGAACAGAACTACAAAAAAGACTGACGTCAAAAAGCACACTTTTCCTGAAATATTTACTCTGTTTTGTTTCCATTGTTGCTTCCTATGACAAAAAAATAAAATAAAAATGAAATTTAAGAATATTTGCACATTTCACTGTGGATTGTTTTACCAACTACAAACAACGTACAATACAGCATGCATAGATGCTGGAGACTTGATGACATTTGCTCTCCACGTTTGTTCTGAAAAACCAGATACTTCTGTATACTGCCGGAATCACTTTCAATCCATTTTTGTTCTCTGCCCACGCACCGCCCACACAAGTGAGTTCATACAAGGACCTTGAGGCTCTCTCACACACACACACACACCCTTGAATTGCTGCTGATGCGTGTGAGTAATGTGTCCAGGATGGTGTCGTTGTCGTGGCGATGCAGCAGGAAGAAGCGCAGGAAGGTTTTGAGGAGAGAGGTCTCCGACACGCTGCGCAGGAAAAGGTCCAGGTAGGCGGTGCTGGCAATCATCTCATCCACCGACGACTACAAAAACACACACACACGCACATAAAAAATGAAAACAAAAAAAAGGCAGTACAACAACCGTCCTATGAATAAGATGAAGTCCAACATTAAAAAACGGCAATGAGACAATTTCTTTAAATTGTCTTCTTTTTTTGCTTTGACTCACAATCTGACTCATCTGTTGAATGGTCAGCAAACTACCGAGTGAACACAATTGTTCCCCTGCTAATTCACTTCAGATACACAATAAATAACATCTTTCAGTAACTCAAGAGCAGCCATAAACAAGAGGTCAATTTCCATTTGTGTGGTCCACCATATCTTGTTTTACTTACAGGATGAGTTTATCCAAATCACAAAAAAAAACTCACAAACCCTGAATGGTTTCTGGCCATGCATAGTTTATGGTCCACAAAGCCTTCAAAAAAAAAGAACCAGGGAAACTATTTCCTAACATTAAAATAGTTTTAAGGTAAACTGGTGACATGGAGGTCTGTGATAATCCTTTCCTTTCTGGCTGTACCTTATGCAGTGCTGGGCCCATGACGGGTACGAGGAAGCCGTTGTGGAGGTAGTCCAGGAGCTGGGAGCGGACTAGGGGATGAGCAACCTGCACCACAGCATTGCAGAACTCCAGAGAGTTCATAAACAGCACGAGCGACGACACGCCCATCCAGTCCTCCCGCCGCAGGGCATGCCAGTCGTCTCCTCGGACCTCGATCTTTCTCGGCAGAGAGGAGTAGAGACCGCTGAGGCCCGTCGCCAACACCTGAGAAGACACCGAGAGGCTTTAGATAAGACAGCTGTGGGTCAGAAGGTGGTGGAGGTGTCGAACAGCTCTCACGTAAAGATGTGTGAGTATTCCTAAAGCACAATGTTTTTAGTGTGGAGATTTTCACAGAAAACAATAACACCCTAATAACAAACGAGAGCTAAAACAGTAGCTATGTTTCCATCCACACGTTTTTATCCAACTTAAGTGATGTCAAACAAAAAATGACTTATGGAAATAATAGATCATATGGTCTGCACACAAACAATCCTGTTATTTTGTGTCTCTGGTGCTTCCACACGCATACCAACTTGGACAAAAACTATCTATGCTGTTTTGAGTGAGATACAGGTTTCTGAATGTCCTCTGCCTTCAGTCTCCGGGTGAGCTGTTAAAAATCTCCATGGCTTTTTAGCGTCACTAGCCCAGCCAGGGTGGCTAACCGTAGCACATGCTAACACTAACATACTAGGTCGTTCTCGATGGCAAAACACTGCTACAACACACACTAGTTCACCAAAATCTACAAAAGAACTACTTACATGTCCCTGTTCTGAAAATGAGCATAATATAGGCACTTTAAGAACTGAGTTTGATAAGCAAAATGACCTCCCAGTATGTATAGACATGATGGAAAAGTCACAGGTAAAGCCACAAAAGCCCTAAAGGTTTTTGATGGCATTTATGAAACTCTATTTTTGCTTGCTGGACCAGTGGAAACATGATGTAGAAATCTGGACCCGTTATCCCGACTAAGCAAACGCAAACAATTCATTGATCAAGCAATGCGCTGAGATTCCATGGGACAAAAGAGGAGTGGGTTTGTGATGAGCACTGCTTGCGGTACCACACAGTAAGAGGGCTGTTACAGTTGTCACAGAATCTACTGCTACATCCACAAACTTCAAACTAAGTTAATTAGAATGTGTGAGCATGTACAGGCAGAAAATAGTGAGCCTCGAGCAGGAAGGAGCATTGGGTCCTTGATGCCACCTCCACTGGTCCTGCTAGCCTGTAAGTAGGTCAGACTGAAGCTGCTGGAAGGAGGGCGAGCGGAAAATAGCTGAGCTAGCTCTTTGGAAACAAGAGTGAACAGGCAGAGGAAAACAGTACTGACCATAGCATTAAAGTATGGCATACAGCCACACTCCACAACAGCCACAATGCCGTCCTAATGCAGTTTTGAAGCTAAAAGGTTGCTCGGTTGCTGTAATTTTAGACTAGATTTTGGCAGCAAAGACTGGATTCAGAACGATGGGCCTGACGTTAGAATGTGTGCACACAAACCTGCGCCTCACACCGAGTCACTTTCAACATTACATCCAGCAAGTTAGCATTGCATTTTTTAGTACCAAATACACTTTAAAGTGCAATCAGCAAAGAATGGCTCTTTAGTTACACCTGGTGGCAGAAGGTGGAAACTACAACAACACCAGCAGAAACAGCTCCAATCTTCTACATCTCTTTTGATCATTTACAGACCAAACGAAAATGTCAAAACAGACACCAAGTGCTTTTTTATATTTTATCTAAAAGGAGAATTTTACGGATTGTAATAATGATGGTTCATTTAAAAGTAATTCAGAAATACATGGAAAATCATAATCTACAATTTTTTTTTCTTCTTTTTTTACTTAAGTTACTTGCTACACCAACTGCTATGTTTCATTATCAAGTTTCAGTTAAACTCTTTGATTAGCTGTCCTGGTAGTTTAGCCGAAAAAGCAGTGGTTAGAGATTATTGATTAGGTGGCGTTGAGTGAGGTGTTTTTTTTTTTCGTTCAAAATGTCTATAAAAAGCTTTCTAAGATGAGGCAGAGCTGATAGGATGTGGGTAAGGACGAATGATCTGTCAGATGGCAAAGTCATGTCCTTCCCCTTTCCATTATCACACACCATTACACACACACACAAGTATAGGTGTACGGTGTGCACCTCTCCCACAACATCGCTGATGCAACACACACCCCACATTATATGCTGTTCTCAACTATCGCATCATTAAATAGTAGGTCATATTTACAGTCTGTGTATAGAATATGGATGGCACTTTTACTTAAGAGCCAAAAGTAACTATAAATAATCAAACCGAGTTTGATAATATGCATAGTAATGTGAATTACTGTTAAGTCAGTTATGGTAAGAGTGGGGGAAAAAAAGGATTTGACAGGTCATACATTTTCAAATGCTTCACTTTTAAAGAAGCTCAGTAGGATTTTACCTTGTGGATGGGAACTAAAAAAACTTGATAGGGAGGAGGATGTTAATAAACCATCAAACCCAAATGAATGGATCTCTTCCCTACTCTGAGTTATTAACAATTGAACAAGATAATTAATGAATGCCTGAAAATGAGTCAAGACTCTACTTTGCTTGATTTCTTATTTAGTTCAGCTATCAAAAATATGCCAAAATACCAAAAGCAGGTAGAAAATAATGAGGTTGTTCTGGTTTTTAAAACAAATGGACAAAAGCCTTGATCATCAATTTCTGTGACTATGGTATATTGGAATTATTCTTTAACTTTACTTCAAATTCACAAACTGAACATATAACTACAGCATATATAATTAAGTGCCTGGAAATAGTTACAGCCACATTTTTCATAGAGCCCAATACCACCCACAACGTGTCAACAGTCAGACCCACAGCAGCGAAATGAGAAGAAAACATTTATTGTATAAGCAAAACAGAAGATGCCCAGACACAGGTCCAAATGTATCACTTTATGTTTTCTCTTCTCTACTAATACTCCAGTTAAAGTCTAAAAAAAAAAAAAAAAAACTTTCCATAACAACACACTTTAATGAGCACCATCACTCACTGGGCAGAAGTAGGAGTTCTCAGCAATGTAACGCGCCACGGCCTCGTGGCTGGCCGAGGCCGCCATGACCAGCAGCAGTGCGTCTCGGGCCTGCTGTCCGATGGCTCCGTCCCGGTGGATGAACGGCACCAGGAGGGAGAAGATCAGCAGATTGGTGGAGCCCTGCTGAACCGGTGCCGCCCGAAACAACATCTCTAGAACCACAGGCTGCCGGGCCATTGACACACAGATCTGGTGGGGATTCACAGAGTCACAATTATAAAAACAGTATTATTACATGGCTTGGTTGAATGTGACATTGACATTCTGCGGTCTGCTAATTCTTGATTACAGACCATCGCTAACAATAACAGACCGTTTCCATGCATAGAAGAGCGACGCCATGGACGCAGTTCTGACCAATCAGCAGGGCAGCACTCATTTTGACAGTCACATATACGGCTACTACCAGAGCCTTTTGCCAGAAATGTATTCACTGCAAACAGCTGGCTATCAGTAGCTCATAGCTGGAACAAGTGGGGCACAACCTTGCTCTTGGGGAATTACTGGATTTGTGGGTTTTTGTAAATTATAGTGTGTGGTCTAGACCTACTCAATCTGTAAAATGTCTTGAGATAACTGTTGTTATAAATTGATACTACAAATACAACTGAATTGAACCACCAGTCTGATGCCAAGGAGGAGATACTGTGGTGTTGGATGACAGATGGAGGGTTGCATTAAAAAGATAGAGTTTATGTTGCTGTGGGCGCTGGATTACAACCGTAGAGATGGAATGGACTAATTTCTTTAGCGGAATACTTTACTATCGTTTTTAAATCAATAAAATCCTTTTTAAATCAATATTTTGGGTCAAATTATTAATTTATTTGGTAAGTAGCCATGTAATAAGCAGGATAATGTAGAGAGAGGCAGTCTTAATGACCGCCTCGCTCTACATTATCCCCTACCTATAGTATAGTATAGTCCAAAATACAGGACAGGGTATAGCTAAAAAAACTCTCTCCTAATTTTAGAGAAGCTCCCAGTTTCAGCCTTATCAGCCAGGAAAACCATGAAGTTAGGAGGACACCTAACAAGTTATAGTTATTTGGCTGTTCTGTCTGATCGTTCCAAGTTGGACTGAGAGTTGGCGTCAGTCTGCGTGAGTTGGTGTTGGCGGTCGGGAGAATCAGTTTCAGAGTTTGCCTTCTGCTACTTTTCATCTTCATAAGAATTATTTACAAAAGAAGTTGGATCTTTAAGTCTTGAAACTGAGACAGTCAATTTTACATAGTGAATCATTAAAAAGACAACTGTCAAACAGCAAAAAAAAACCCATTTTCTTTCCTTTTGGGTTCTACGTGCATATTGCAGCTAAATTAGCTATATCAACTTCCTTCGAACTTCCCCCTAAAAGTACTCTATTGAAATTGTTGCCATTTGTAGGTCTCAAAAATCTCAGTCTGTTTTCATCTTTAGTTTACATTTTGCAAATATAGCTAGAAGGCCAAAAAAAAAAAAAACTTCTTATGTAGATTGTAGGTCACTATATATACCAATAGAGAAGTATATAGACCGTAGGGGAATCTACCTGATTGAGCAGCAGTACCAGGCTGTTTTCAAGGGCTAACGGACAACCAAGTTCCGGGTCAGCGCAAGCTCCCAGCAGCCTCAGCAGGGGGTGGAGGATGGCCGTGTGCTGCAGCAGAGGCTGCTGGGACTGGCCGATGAGCATCTCAAACAGCTTGAGTAGCGCCCCCTGGCTGTCTGGGTCCAGGCCACGTCGGAGGTGCCACTGAACCAGGCCCGCCAGAATATTCTGGGTGACCACCAGCTCCAGTATGGGGCCCATGGGTGCCATGCCAGTGGCACCCTCTGGGCTCTCAGCAGGCCGCTCCTCTGCCAGCAGACATAACATCTGGTCTGTGTGGTTTCTCACTGCCGTCAGGTCATCACTGGAGGACGAAGGTTCCTGCTGCTCCAACACCCAAGAGACCTGAATAAAAAGGTACAGTGTTTAACTGTAAAGTTTAACTCTTACCATTGCTGCTGTCCTGATACGAGGAGTTAAAGAGTAACATAAGGATGGATGGCCTCATTCCATTTCAGTTCAGTTCAGTTCTTTAAACTAAACCAAAAAAAGATTGTAGGCTATTATATAAAAGTTTGCTTCTAATTTTTACTAAATAATTTAAATGAATTCACTAAGATCTAAATACTTTGACAGATGATATACATTTGATAAAAAGCCATTACTGGCACTGCAACACAGTTGTTTTTTTTAAAGTTCAAATGCAACAAAATTGCATAATTGTTGTGTGGAAAACAAACAACAAATGAGGTTTCGCAACAACAATTTATCAAAGGGACCTATCAGTCAGCATGACTACAGCAATTATGAATTTACAGATCTGCAAACAGCTTGTGCAGACAAAGGATGTGCTTCTTTGTGTTTCTGCAGCTTGAAGTTTGTGGTGAGTGTTGCACAACAAATTTGTGTTTGCAAAAACACACTCGTTCACAAAACACACTTTTTTTGTCATATCCACTTGCATGTTACTGGATTGTCGACACGTATACCTCTATCCTCCCCTTACAAACGAAGAAAACATGAAGGACTGATATTTCAAAAACAAATGTACAGGGCGCTCCACTTTCCTTCCACTACAACACATGCAGGTTAGGTACAGTAGTAGGAATCATTTAGTGACATGAAGGAGCGCTTTAACATCTATTCAGTCACGCGTGCACGCACGTGCACATTCAGTCAGTGATCGGACATTGGCCCGTCACACTGTTCCAGTAGACTAACTGACCACGCCCATTAGCACTGGCACAGCTAACTGAATGTGTGAACATCCACACTTGGTATCTAGACAGATTATCATTCACTAAAACAAAGAAAAAAAAAAGAGTCTTAAAACTCGTACTGGTCTTGTTATGATTTACTGTTAACCAAAAGTCAACATTTACTTTTGCATCTGCACAAAGCAAAACATGCAAAAAAAGATGTCAACCATTGTAAATGACTGATGAGTGTGGGGTATAGCAGATTTAGTTCTGAAATGATTAGTGTTTGATCGTTATTGTACGTTTTAATCAGAAGAGAAGACACATTAAACACAACTAGTCTGTTACCATTTCTTCTTTTTTTAACATACATTTGAATGTTTCATAACAAAACCTATTTTGATCAAACTTGGCTAGACGGGCCAGTGCCGCCCTGGCCTATTACGGACTACGCCCCTGCAGCAAACTAATATCCAGGTTCTAAACAATAAAATGCATAATTTTATCAAACTTCCCAAAAGAGGCGCGTTTGTAGCTCACCTGTCTCCAGTGGTTCTCAAACACCATGAGGCAGGTCTCCGGGTCAGCAGTGCAGGGGCTGGAAGGGGCAGCACCCCGGCCAGACCGACTCCCCGGGGCACGCGGGTTCAACCTGCTCAGCCAACTCATTCTGGGTCCGGCAAGGGGCAGGTCAAAGGTCACAAGAACTTAAATATGAGAGAAGGTGTTCCGGTTTTTAAAAAAAAGGTCAAAGTCTGAAAGCAACAGAAGGCAAAAAGAAATGAAGAGGGGTGAAAAAGGAAAAGATGAGGGGGAGGCAGGAGGAGATGGAGATGGGGAGAAGGGGGAAGGGAAGTGTTTCCAAACAGAGAGGAGGGGAAGGAGGTCTACTGCAAACGCGCTGTCACAGCCAGTCAGTGTACATCTAGGAAAAGGCCGCTGCTGCGTCAGAATCTGTGTGAGCCTGTCCGCCCTGTAGACCCTGTCATCCAGTCTGAAGCCAACACCACTCCATAGCCAGTCAGGACGGCCACTCTGCTCTGTGTAAAACAAACACGAAACATATTAGCATGTACACCTGCGGGCACAAACTATAAGGCATTTTCACAACCTTTTAAACTTTATAAAGTTAAAATATCAAAATGTGTATATAAGGCTACTTGAATATGTTCCAGTATGTCCCTAAAGCGTGATTTCTGGTTGGGTAGAGGCTCCACGCAGAACTTTTGCCTCTCTTTTTAAGAGAATAACAGGGCCTGTGTGTGTGTGTGTGTGTGTGTGTGTGTGTGTGTGTGTGGTAGAGCGAGTGAGAGAGCGATGGTGATTAGGTTTGGAGCGAGTAACAACTCTAGCGTTACAGTGAAAGAAACCAGGTGTCTCCCCTGTGCTTTCTGACGACGGTGGGAAAGCTGTAGCAGGAAACGTTAACCCTTGTTAGTTATAATTCTCGAGGGGTGCACGTTAGGCTCAGCGTAGGGTCCATATCTCCACGTACCTACCTTTGTAGCCACAGCGTAGGCACACTTTAGTTTGATGTAATAGCCTTTTTTATTCATGGTAGTCCCTAGGTATGTTTCAGTGGGTCACACTTAGCAAAATCCAGACTAGTCTGAGCTAGTGCAGTGTTTTACTTTACACTAATGCATGTGTGACGCCCACCACGTCATCAACAGTCTGAAAGTGTTTTATTCATGCCAGCAGTCCCAGTGGGAAACATGAATAAAATAATTTTTGGGGCTAATCCAGTTATTTAAATATCAATTATATATAATACTATATATATTATACTATAATATTACACACACACGTGATCTTGATTAACACACACACACCACACACACACACACACACACACACACACACCACACACACCAACACACACACACACACACACCACACACACACACACACACACACACACACACACACAACACACAACACACACACACACACACCACACACACACACACACACACACAATATAGAGCGAAGAAACACACAGTCTGTATTGCCATAAGGTAGTCCAACTCATTCATTTGCCAAAACAGCAACATGAAATAGTCTCATACAGCCAGAGATATTAAGTGATGTACAAAACACCCATTCATTCAGAAATCACATCATTTATGCTAAAGAGCATCTGTGTTTTTTCTGTGTTTTCCTAAACAAACAGAATGTTGTTACCAGGGAAACCATTTTGTCCTTCTGTGGAAAAACTACATCCAATCCACCTCCAGCTCAACCTGGGAGAAACTGCCTGTCTTGTATTATGCGTGCACATTTCAAGCATTTTCCTTGCATCAAAGTGAACAATAGATTAAATTATAAACTTACAAGATGCATGCTTTCTTTCAATGATTTTTGTTCCGCAACCATATTAAAATTCAGTGTGTTATCAAAAACGCCCACCTAAATCAACGCCTCCGTCCAACCTTTTTTTCAAAAAATAAGGAAGGTTAAATTAAAGTTTCGCACAATTTAAAGGCTTCACTGCTCAACGTGCAGGACACTTTAGAGCAAAACATTCTGCTTTGTTGTATCAACTAAAAAAAGGTTGAGGGTAAAAATGCTGATATCAAGTAAGAAAACATAAAACAGTGCCCAGGTCTGGCAACAGATCTTAGTTGTTTTTATTTGAGAATATGAGATAATTAACATGGTCAGAGCTAAACTGTATGCAAAGTAATATTCTCTGTAACTCTGTTGATAAATCATGTGGTTGAACACTCTGGCATGTCATCGCAGGTGAAAAAAGATAAAAGAGGAAGCAGCCACAGTGAACGGATGAAGAGTTTCAGTTTGGGCTCAGACTGGCTACGACACGTACTTTTTTTATCAGTCAATTCAGCTGTTAAAAACACCTGCAAGGAGCAATGTCTAACGTATGCACATGTCCTCATGCTGCATCTTTGTGCACTGCCAGAGCCTCTCTCTATGTTTTTATACTGGATGTATTTAAGTAACAGGGTTACTGTCAACTCTCTGCAGTAACACAATTGCTTAAATATCATGTGAGCTTGAAACTGGTTTCTTTAACTAGGGAAATGTATGATGGAAATAGGCTGTTAAATGTGTTTTTTGACAGTTTACGGTTGATGAAAAGTGTAGGAATCTCTGGGCACTTTACAATTTGATTCAGTGGCCAACGATAAGCCTTAAACATGCTAATGAAAGTCTCCTTCTCTCACAGTAATCTTCCATGTCAGAGGATCAGTCATGTGTAAAGGTGGAGAATTGGCTTCTTAGAACATGAAACATGAGGTGGTCAGATGTAATATGATAAAGTAGATGAACAGTCTTTATGTGTTTTGCCTCATTAGATCATGTGCACATATATTCTCTTTCAGTCCCTCCGTTTCCGGATTTGTACATTTCTGGAGACAGTAACTTTTAAATAACACATTCAATTTTTTTTTTTTTTAAATAATCAATTATTAACTTATCAGCATCAAATCATTCTAGAGAGAATCACGATGCATCTAATTAATTTTTGCACCCCTACCATTTATCAATAACATTGCTAGAGACGCTACTTCTGCTCTCACATCCTAAAGAGCTCCAAAAGTATTAACTAGAAGTAGTACATTATATTTAGTCATTTATTGTGAGGATTATTTGGAAAGGACTGAACAGATGGATCAACATTGGAGAAGTATATTATAATGCAGTAACCCAAAAAACCCTTTTGGATGTTTTGGTGCCTTTTTTGTTGTTGTTGTTGTTGAATGTGAACAAACATCTGACACCCTTTCCAACATGCCTATTTTATACCTCAAAGATAGATTAGCTTTGGGGAGAGAGAGAAGAGAAATGTGGTTATCAAAGTTAGATTTCTGCTGGAGAAACCGGATTTCCCTGTAATGCATCTAGTCCAAGGTAAATGTCAAAAGCAATGTTTGACCAAATACCTCGATATCGATACTGCAATGATATTGTAGTGTTGACTATTGGTGCTTTCACAAAATAGTTACACTATGAGATTTTTGATAAATAATCATCATAATAAGTAGGTAAAGCAAAATGATAGAACAGTTACAAAAAAAATCTGGTAAATTCAGAAAATGACATCACTTTACTGTAATGCAGCCTTTAAAACCAGGAAAAGACAACACTTATGCCATATTATATCACAATATCCAAAATCTAAGACAATATCTAGTCTCTTATCACAATATCAATATAATATTGATATATTGCCCAGCTCTACAAGCAATAGTTATTAATGGACCTTGATAGTGTATGAATAAAAGATTATTCATAAGAGCCCTCTGGTTGGTCCAGAAAGGTACAATAGGTTCACGGGTTTAATGCAAGCCGTTGGTATAGATAAATAAACTGTAACTGTGTGTTTTTTTGTATTATTAATGACCACATAAAGTGGACTGAAGTCACATGACTTGGTCTTGGGTCGGACACGAGTAGCAGATTTAATGAACAACAAATCAATAATGCGCCATGATTTTTCTTCGTTGAATTTCTAATCCAGCAGCTGTATGAGCAGACCTTAACGTCCATGCTTCTTTAATGATTAACCAGTCCTCAGTGGGTGAGTCAATCCAATCTTTTCTTTAAGTGCACTGAGTGAATCCATTCACAGGCACGGAAATGGAGAGAAACTCAGCCCACAAAAAAGTTGAAACAGAGAGATAGGCGATCTACAGCGAAATGACGGACTGAAAACAAGCTCAGTGGAAATACAGTCTATGATTCAGCATAATTGCAACTGACTTAAATGCACGTCTTCCAACCTGCCTCAGCAAATTCAAAATGTGTTTCATTTCATGTCACATGCACACACAATTATAAAAAAAGCACCCATAAAATGAGTTCAAAGTTCAACTACAGATTCCACTAAAGGGAGGCTGCCATCCAAAAGACAATAGTTTGTCAAAGGTTAGTGATTAAACACGCCATGACACGGCTAGTCTTGACTGGTATATAATCTTTCACCACAATATCTAAAAGCCAAGATATACTCTCTCACATGTTCAGACAGAAGTGGAGAAAAGCTTACTGTGCCTTCTTACGAGGGACAAACTGGCAGCCACACCTGCTTTCTGCAGGAATTTTCAAGGTGTGCAAAGGTTTAGAAACAGGTAGAGCTCCAAGGTGTCCTTCACTTTCATCACATTTCTACTTCTGTCCCTGTCTGTTTTACCTGTTGAACTTCACGGATCACATCTGTGTTTGCAGGGGTAGAGGCAGGCAACGGCGACAGGTATCAGCTGATACAGTGCATGTTTAGTAGTTTAGTTGTTGCAAAGCTGATCTTGAAACCCACCATAAAAAGTGGCTACCTTTGTGCTCCTGTCTAACTGCAAAATAATGTATTTCCTGCAGCCCGTTTACAGATCTACCGTACCAACAAATACTCCTGCTCTGTCACCCCCACCACTCACCAGCATGACAACCGGCTTCTCGGCCTACCTTCAAATATTGTCTCTATAAAAAAAAGTGAAGTATGTAGTCTATAACTTGCTTCTTTTCTGATATGATATCATCCAAACTTATTCTGAGAGACTAGATTGCAGCCTTAAAGTTAACTTATGGCACAACTACAGTCCTGAAACTTTACAAGAATATTGTCATGTGGGTCACTTTTAATGAAAGATGTCAGTGACTTTACCCAAGAGAAGCAGACAAACTTCAAATACATGAGTTATTAATTTTGTCTTCTTAATACTATCCGTACACAAACGTTGCAATGCAGGCCGGCGCTGCAATTAGCAATGACTTTCATTATCAATTAATATGCAGCTTATTTTCTAGATTGATTTCATAATTGTTTGGTCTATACATGTCAGACAATGCCAGAGTCCATACTTTTCAATACTACAGACACATTTCAGTCAATACTATTAATATATTAACATCTAGACCTACACTTGAGTGAATTAATAACTATCATAATATAATCTGTTATATTAACTATCCGATACTTGCCTTTGATTTTCGATTTGATTGAGAACTGATCTACTCAATTTGGAGGTGCGTTTGGATTACAGTTCATTGAAGGATTAGGTGTCTTTGCTCCAGCTCACAAGGAAGATAACTACCAAAGCAAAGTTTCAGGGAAAACAACATCCTATAATTTAATCAGATTGTTCACAGATTGTATCGTGCAAAGTCAGCCATCAATAATCGCAGTGTTTAGGGTCATGTGTTCTCTTCAGTCTGACAATGGGACACCTAGGTTAGCTCTCGGTCATCCACAACATTGCCTTTACACTGATGGGTTAATTAACGTTACCTAAACAGCATTTGGGATTTACACCTGATCCTACAGTCATCATCCTGCGCCAGATCTCACAATAGCCAACCCAAGCGGCTTAGCTCCAGTACGTAGGGTCCGCCGAAAAACAACAATCACTGCCTTTCAATAGCGAGATGATGTAGCAAGCTAGTTGGTGACGTTACTGCAAATATAATTAGCTATCTTAGAAATGTCAACCACGCTATGTGGTCAATTCATCAAGTTTTCACCAAGTGCACTGTCATAGAAGGTAATCAAATAGTTGTTTACCTTTAATATGTGTTGGAGTCTCAACAGTTGTTGCAAGGTCCTGATTTCCACGGATACCTGCTAGCTGGTTGCTAGTGAGTTAGCGCTGGTAGGTTGCTAACGACTAGCTGCTAATGAATTCCACAATGTCAGAGCAGTAAACGGATGACCAGCGAGCAAGTAACCTGGAGACAACTGGCGAGCTAGACCATATTGAGCCGGGAAAGCTAACACATTAACCACTCCTTCTCTCGGGCAGCTGTGCATCCTGTTAGAGACAGATAAACATCCCATTTGATGATTTCACAAACACTCTTCCCTTTCCCGCAGCCATCTTACTTTAACTCCTCCCACACGACTCCTCTGACTCACACCCACAGCGACGCTGCTCCTCTCTGCTCCATCCTGCTGTCTGAAGGGTTCAGAGTGCCAAAATTAAGAAGAAAGCATGGTGACCCAGTTCTATACTTACTGACAAATGTACATTGTGTGGCCTACTAACGGTTCTATTTTGGTCTTTACTAGGCCTACGTGAAAAACTGATTAAAAATGAGAAATCAGTCCTTAAAGCAGCTCATGATGACTAAACATCATTATTGATCCTGGAATAGTAATTTGACTTTCATGGCCTCCAACCATAGCCTATCATCTCATCAGTTTGATTTGCTAGTTGCTAAAATACATTGTGACCTCAGTAGCTGACTTGCTCATCCTGCATTGGAATTTTATAAAGTTTGAGGAGACAGATTTAGAAACAAAACAAAACGTAACGGTCAAAATTGAAGCAACAGAGGCCGAGATACCCTGACTTTAGTCCCCCACTATGGGTCAGTCAACCTTTAAAAAAAGCTGCATCCAATTTTCAACTCAATTGTCTTTTATTAGACCTTCCCTGCCTACTAAATGCTTTAAAATCCAAACCTCACACAGTCAGTTTGTAATTCAAGCTTTGTGCTAAAATGCCCTTTAGAAGGCTGATCCCAATGATTAACACACACAAAAACAGATCAATTTAAAAAAAATTGAGGCATGTATTTCTCTGGAAAGAAGTAAAATATTGCAAACTATTTACTCTTTTTATTAACTCTTAACAGCTAAAACATCAATGAATTGGGACAAAGCTACGGCTAAATGACATTACACCAAAACAGGGCTTTAACACCAGAGAATGGCTCATGTCTTAAACCCACAGTGAGATAACCCTGATGACACATGACATTTCGTTTGTTTTTTCAAACCTTAAAAAATGCTCCCTCTAGAGCAGTGGTTCTTAACCTGGGTTCGATCGAACCCCAGGGGTTCAGTGAGGGTCAAGACACACACCCGACTCATATGATTCGTGATGACACGCCCCGCTTGGCCATCATCAGAAGGGTTCGGTGAACGCGCATATGAAACTGGTGGGGGTCAGTGCCTCCAACAAGGTTAAGAACCACTGCTCTAGAGCTACAGAAGACTATCCTGGAAATCCAGGCCTAAAATTAAGGGTCTGGCATCAAGTAATGAAAGTTGCCCAACCCGAGGGGCGGCACCAAGTGTGCATTTGAAAACGTCACTTCACGCAATTGGATAACACTACGACCAATCACAACAACACACGGGGTGAAGTATCCAGAGCCCCAAACACTTAGCTACCAGCGGAGCTAACTGGTAGATTAATCTGTAGTCATCTGTTTAGCTCGCCTCTGGCCCGCCTATATCAGATACACCGATGTGATTGGTGCAGCTCGGCTACAAGGCTCTAGTTAATGAGCAGCAGTACTCGATGTCAGAGTAACTCGCTGAGCAAATTCAAACTGTGCGCCTTTAAAAGTTAAACATCTAAGCTCATTCCTGACCTTGTAAATAATACTTTGACACATTCTGTGTCTGATGAAGGGCAGTGGTATATGCATACATATAAAACAGTTTTATATCAATGGGTATACGCTTGAAAGCTCTGGAGGGGGGAGCTAGCAAGTGAACTTTGAGTTGGGATTGTTTTATTGAAATGCTGATGCTGATGGTTTCTTTATGCTCTATGTCAGTCTTTGAATCTTCAATGTTTTTCTGGTCAAGGTTTATATGGGCAGTCAGACCGATCGAAATATAACATTTCAAGTAGCTCTGGATTCAAAATTACAAAGAACAAAAGTATTATCAGCAAAACAGAAAAGTTTTAATGGGATCTAAATTAGTCAATTCATCATGATGAAACATCAACCCAAATGATTGAATTATGTGCAAAGAGAGCAAAATGCAAAATGGAGGCAAGAAAATGGGAAGAAGAGATGCATTACTGTAAAGCTTTTCAAGTTCCACATTTCCAGGCTACATGTAGTTTATACATTTGACTTCTCATTTCAAGTTTTTAAATTTCATTTTATTGACAGTGATACATGCTCTATAGTTTGGGTTCTATACACTCCATTTATTGTTTGTTGTATCTAACAGCTACTGTGATGTGTAAAAGAAAACCTCGCTGGTTTTCTAGGCAAAGGATGAATTCCCTGAGGATGCATGCCATCTGTTGTGGTTTTCTTCCATGGAGACCTGCATCACCAGGCAGTGCTCAGGTACACCTTGTCTGTTGTTATAAATGAAACACGTAGTCTACTTCCTGATGCATGTCAACAAGGTTGTTTGAACTATTGTCCAAGAAAGTGCAACGGTCATGCAAGAGGGAACAAGATCCAAGGCCATTCTCACTTAGAAAAAGTGTTGGTTTAAAAGGCTACACTTTGGAGAATGGATAAAACAGGCGATGTTAGTATTAGAGGTAACCAATGGAAGAGACTGCTGCAGCGGCAACGGGTGGAGAAAGTGACTGAGGAAGGAGAAGATGGAGTCAAGAATGAAGGGAAACATAATACCAACCTAGGTTTGAAGTTGAACGTTAAGTAAGTAATTAATGGATCTTAATCGGATATCTGGTTTTAAGGTATTTTCGAATTAGTGTGAAGACATTTATTCATGTATTCAGACTTAATTACTTCTACATTAGTGAAGAACTACAGCAAGCCTCTTGGATGAGAGAATGCATGTCCAGCTAGTGTATAGGGAGCATTTTTATCCACACTGAGAGCTTTTTTTTAACATTGTATGTTCTTATTTTTGTATCTGAATTGGTTAGAGGATTTAAAAGAAGCATCTACCAAATTGCATTTTAAAATGATATACATATGTTTAAGACTGTATAAACAAGCTGAAGTAGACAACATGAACAAAATTAAATATTCTAATAATTACCAAAAAATCTTAAAGGTCCCATGGCATGAACATTTCACTTTGTGAGTTTTTTTAACATTAGTATGAGTTCCCCCAGCCTGCCTATGGTCTCCCGGTGGCTAGAAATGGTGATAGGTGTAAACCAAGCCCTGGGTATCCTGCTCTGACTTTGAGAAAATGAAAGCTCAAATGGACCGATCTGGAATCCTTCCCCTTATGAGGTCATAAGGGGCAAGATTACTTTCCCTTTCTCTGCTTTGCCCGTCCAGAGAATTTAGCCCACCCATGAGAGAGAGAGACATCATGGCTTTCAAATGAGTAAAGTGGTAGTTGGTCAAGGCAACACCCCCACCCCCACCCTCCCCCTTAAACCCCAGTCTGTATGTGACAGTTCCCCTCATGTTACACTGACATCATCATGACTGATGAGCCTCATCTCCGCTCATTACTCTTCATCATAATTTCCTTCTCAGCTGGAAAGAGTTGGTGGTTGATCCGGCAGAACAGTTTTATTATGTCTGGCTACAGGTCATGATCTTCCCCATCGTCTACAACTGGGTGATCATCATTTTGAGGTACAACACATTATGATCATATAGAATATCAAGTAGTAATGTTACATTTAGGCATTTAACCTGTAATAATTTGACATTCCTTGTCTTATTGGAAATGTTTTCACAGGACATGCTTCACTACAATTGGACTGAGCTACCGGCCTGTGTGGCTCACACTGGACTATCTGTCAGACCTCATGTATCTGGTCGACATGATCATCAATGTTCACACAGGTTAATGTTTTTTTTTTTTAATTTTATTTTTATTGAGACTTTGCAATAGAATATAACTCTTAAAATTGAACTTGTATTTGTCAGATATGTAGCCAAATGAAATGGATAATATAAAACGAACATCAACAGATCAGTTGTAATAAACTGAGATGGCATTTCAGTTTATCCAGTTGTTATCATAGCATCAATGGGATTAATGGGAACCGTCGCATTATGTGTCACATTAGAGTTAAAAACTGGTAAATACCATTTATGTCATCTTCCAAGTTGAAATTGAGACTAGGAAATTCAGATTTGTCGAGATCCTCCCATGTATGTGATTTGGTACTCAATAATAAAGAAGGACCTGAAAAAGCAAAGAGACATGGCTGCCTTATATCAGCCTTAGTCCATTCTTCAGTGTAATTTCATAACAGTCAATGGATATATTGCCATATTGATGATGCACAGTATTTGAACCCCCACATGAGCAATTTTGCAACCAAACAATGATCTTGAGATGTCAGATGATGTAAAAGCTTGAAACCTCATAAACATGGATATCGTCCTCATCTTCCATTTATGATGTGAAAGCAAGACCAAGGCTGAATCCCATTTTTCTGTCTCACCCCTTCCCTTAACCATTTGTCTTATCCCTAGCCTCTTGCAAGTCAGATGAATTTGATACTCCCGAATAGTTAGCAACAAATTACGCTTTGACTTGATCATTCTGCCAGTGTTTGAAGTGTACTCTGAGCTTTGTCCAACCGCGTTCTTTTCTCTCCAGGTTACTTGGATCAGGGCATCCTGGTCAAGGACCTAACTCATCTGAAGAAGCGCTACCTGCATTCTAAACATTTCTTATTGGATCTGATTTCCTTGCTGCCCACCGACTTCCTCTACTTTGTCTTTGGCATTGAAACTCCACTAGTTAGGATCAACCGCCTTCTGCGCATTTCACGACTTGACGAGGCTCTGGATCGCATGGAGACAAGAACCTCTTACCCCAACACCTTCCGCATCTCCAAGCTCATGATCTACATCTTTGTGTTGATCCACTGGAACGCCTGTTTTTACTTTGCACTGTCAAGCTATATGGGCTTTGGAAGTGATCTTTGGGTTTACCCCAATGTCTCCGAACCAGAGTTTGCCTCCATGCGTCGTCAGTACTTTTATTGCTTCTGGTTCTCTACCCTGATTTTCACCACAGTGGGAGATTTCCCTGAACCACAAAGGGAAGAAGAGCACTTATTTATGACGGCAGACCTGCTCATTGCTGTACTGGTGTTTGCATCGGTTGTTGGCAATGTTGGCGATGTCATTACAAGCCTAAGGGACCGTGATAATGTCTTCTTTCCTAACCATGAGCTGGTAAGTTTTTGAACTGATTCTTCATTCTGTTGGTATCTTTAATATATAGGGCAGATAGCTACATGTGGTAATGTGGGAATTTCATTATTTTATATAAGATAAGGTTAATCGTATCCTCTTTCAGGTGAAGGCTTACCTGCGTAGCCATGTCATTAGTAAAGAGCTTCGTCAGCGTATAAACAACTGGTACCAGCATCTTTACATCAACAAGAAGATCATTCGAGAGAATGAAATCCTGCAACAGCTGCCCATACACCTGAGGACAGAGATTGCAGTCAGCGTTCACCTTCCCACACTCTCCAAAGTCACCATCTTCCAGAGCTGTGAGAAAAGTCTGCTGGAGGAGCTGGTGCTCAAACTAACACCTCAGGTCAGGGGGGAAACAGGTGAACCTGCTACCATCAGGTTCAATACTCAATGGCTATGGGGCATGTATGTGTTATGTATATTTGAATTCAACCCTGTTTCTTTGCCTAGTATTATCTTATCTAAAATAATTTGTTTAAGGATGAGGAGATTTCTCATGCCGTGTGTCTTGCAGGTGTTCAGTCCAGGAGAGTATGTCTGTAGGAAAGGAGATGTGGGCCATGAAATGTACATCATCACAAACGGCAAACTTGCAGTTGTAGCGGATGATGGGGTCACAGAGTATGCTGTGCTGAGTGAATCGAATTTCTTTGGGGAAATTAGTATCCTCAATATCAAAGGTAGGTCAAGTGTCAAGTACTTCATGCTGCATTTATTATTGCATGTATGTGGGGGGGAAATAAAGCATTTTTTATTGTACTAAAAACAAATACGATTGGAATCGAGAGTTTGATTGGGTCAACAGTGCAAAAAGGTAGAATACTAGACTATAGACAAGACAAGCATGAGTTGGTACCATGGAGAAGAGACATGTTGGTACTTTAGGACAGCAGCTCTGGAATTATGAAGTGAAGGGTTAGTAATAAAGCAACACTTATGTCTAAGAAAATGTCTAAAGCACCTGCTGTAAGATTGGTCAAGACTGGAAAATTTGAAAGGTTGTAGTTCACATTAAAGGTCAGTCGAATAATTTCAGTGACTTGAGTCATGGAGAATGTGCATTGGAAGACCCTGTAGAAAAACAAAATGTAGATGAACATAATGAAAGGAAATTTGCAGTGAAGCTGGAAAGCACAGAGCTGAAAGACACAACTGTAAAATCTTAATACTTTTGACGGCTTCATTTAAGTCAGCAACAACAACGTTTCCCTAATGTCCCTTTAATCTATATATATATATATATATATATATATATATATATATTTGTTAAATATAATTAAATATAATTGTTTTTTTAAATCTTACTGAAGTTTTCAAGAAATTACAACATGTTACCTTTTAGGTAACAAGTCAGGCAATCGTCGCACTGCCAACATCCGAAGCATTGGCTACTCTGACCTGTTCAGCTTGTCCAAAGAAGACCTGACAGATGTGCTATCCGAGTTCCCTGCAGCCAAACGTCACCTGGAGGAAAAAGGCAGACAGATCCTCACCAAGATGGGCATGTTGGAGGAGACCAGAGACCAAGAAGAGGCAGAGAAAGTCGAAACCAAGATAAACAGGCTGGAGAGCCATTTGGAAATCCTGCAAACAAAACTAGCTCGCCTCATGGTGGAATTAGAGTCGTCTAATCACAAGGCGCAGGCCAGGATAGAGCAGCTGGAGTGGGAGGTGGCAGCACTGGAGACTCAGCTGCCGAAAGACGAGATGGAAGGAGAACAGGGAAGAGGTGAAGGGGTCGGAGGGGAGGTTGGATGGGAGCGAGAAGAGGCAGAGGGGGAGGAAGAAGAAGAACAGGGTTTAGAAGCCAAGGTAAAAAAACAAGGACAGGGAGAAGATGGTAATGATGTGACCAAAGAGGGAGATGGGGAGAGCACTAAAAGTACAAAGGATGATGTGGAAGGGACGGTGGAGGGAGATAAATCTGCGCTCAAAGACCTGTATAATCAGGGAAACAAAAAAGAAGACGATGAAGGGAAAAACAGAAAAGGAGATGACAGACCTGGGAAAGGAGATGGAGCGGAAATTGAACCTGAAGATGAGAAAGAAGAGAAAAGTGGAGGGAGAGAATCTGAAGAGGGGAGGGAAAGGGATGAAGAAAAGATGGGGGAGAAAGGTGAAGGGCAGAAAAAAGAATAATGAAAAAGCTAAATAACGGAAAAGAAGAGTGATTAAAAAGATGTAATTGTGTAATTTCGTTTGTAGGCATTTCTAGGTATGATATTAATAAAAATATTGAAAACCTTAACATCTCATTGATACACTTTCTGCAATACAACTTTGTACCCCAAGGTGACAGCATTGTATTCCCCAAGCAGTGTAGAAGTGTCTCATCCAAAACAGGTGTTGAAACGTAACCTACATGACAGATATGTATTTTAACTTTTCATTTATCTACAAGTTTTCTTTTTAATTTTATAAAATACTTCATAAACATTTTGTAGGTTGCATGGTGACTAATTGTTTTTGCTTTTGGAATTAATTGAATGAAAAAATGTTACGTGGGGTTTTGTTATTTGCGTATTTATTTTGATTCGTCTCTTTGGAGCTTGAGCAATTTATTTTAGTTTTCACCTCCGAGTCAGATAAGCTACTTGTATAAAACACTTGTAATGGGTGCGCAGCGTGGATGCATGGCGCATCGACAGTAAAAATGAATTGTCGTAAAAAGCACAGGTCGGCCCTTTAATGACGCACGGTTTACGCAGTTCCCGGAAGTGCAGTGGAGACACAGGCCCATCGATTCAACACAACTGCATACATAAGCATTTACTAATAATAAAGCTCGGTTTGTATATATTTTTCATGGAGTACCACCGCTAACACATATGGAGTGTCAAGAGGAAAAGCCAATCATCTATACTATGGAAAACAAGCCGATTGTGACATGTGAGTGTTTAGTAAAAGGAGACGTTCAATCTTATTTTTCTGGTCTTGACAGTTAGCCAGCCAACTAGCTAGCTACATCCAGTAGCTCGTTTTATTTTATCTAGCAGGTACCCTCATATTAAGTAGCTTGGAGACGCTGAGTGTGGTTATGTGTGGCTTCAATTTTACTCGTCACAGCTATACTTATACACTGCAACACTGTCTGAGATAAATGTTAACATGTGTAGCGGAATTTCTCTCAGCTAGTTTGTAGCTACATCGATTAACAGGCCTAGCTAACGATACAACGTCACGGCTATAGTTGCTGCAGTTTTGGGAAGGATATCACCTTGTTCGCTGATGGACAGCCACAGTTTTCTCCGTGAACAGCCCAGACTGTGGCTATAGTTGTCACATGATGTTTGGATGGTGGGGTCAGTTTGCCATTCATAAATCCCTTGGAGTCCTATGGAAGCTTCTTGGAGAGGTTATTTTAGGAGCTGGGTCTGGTTGGTGCCAGCTTCCTCTCGCACCGCAGGCGGCTCCATTTTTAGGACAGAGTGGACATAGTCAGAGAGGTCAGAATATGAATATAAATCATAGGTGTGAACGTTGACTCATGGGATTTGTTGGTGGATTCAAATGTTAAGTCACAGGTTTCCCCAAGTGGGAGCAGCCTGTGTTTCTTGAGTCTATCCGGTGTCCTGACTGAGGCTATCGTCGTTGTTACATTGGGACTTTTGCATTGGTGAATAGATTAAGAAATTAGCAACTTAATTAAAAAAAAAAACGCACACAAATAAACCCTGTATATGTGCGACACCCTGTTCCTTCTCGTTTTTGCTGGTGTCCCTTTGGCTATTATTTGACGCTGTGTGTTGATTTCCACAGGCCCAGGGATTGTAATGGTGTTTGCCTTGATAACAACAGATTTGAATAATCTTTGTAGAACATTCAAAGTTCAGTTTTGTTCAGACTTTACTGGAGCTTTAATACCCTAAAGAGATTAATGACATCAATTAACAAACACATGCACATTAACTTTTTTGTTCTTTCATCTCCCACCCCCAGTCACCTCAAAAAGTCCCTTCATGTGACCACATGTACTGTGTGTTGTCCTGTGCACCAGTATGATCATTGTGTTTTTTGTGTTGTTTTCTTGTTTCTTCTCCTTCTCATGCTGTATCGGATGCTGGTAACTTTAATTTCCTTGCGGGAGTCATCCCAAAGGGATTAATAAAGCTAAGTCTAGCTAAATGTGTAAACTGTTGCATTTTAACAAGATTTCAGATCATGCTGAGAGACATTGAGAAAAGACCTTCAAATACAAATAGTGTTTGCTGGCAGTCATGAACTTTAATAGTGACCCCCCAGCACCAAAGGAAAATCACTAGTACCAAAATAAAAAATTGCACTTCTCTGAATGTGTTTAATAGGAATTTACCAAACAACAGTTAAAGAAGTAGATCATAAACTGGAACGTGAGAACTAACTAATCATTTTCAATCAGAATTAACAGGTGAATGCACAGATTTCTGTCAAATAACACAGATTCTGTCAAATAATCATTGCCTTTACACCAGACCGGTCATGCTTACTGTCGTGCGTGATCGACCAGTTCATATTTTGTTACTAATGTAAATGGAACTCACTCGAACTGAAGCTTATCCCGCAGGATGTTTGAAGGTTTTTACATCAACAGTGCATGAATAGTGAGGACTAGTTATCCTGTTTTTCCCATTTATAAAAAAGGGCTAATTATGTGGTTCATTGGATGTAGCCCAGTTCCAGTGTAGCTTGAACAATTACTTCACTCCTATAAGTCACTGTTTATCAAAAAGCACACAGCTACCATGAATGACAGATTGAGCTTTGCTGAAATGGGGAACTGGTGGTGACATTGGAGTAACTTTATTGTTGAGCTGGACTTTGGACTCTACCAGTGGGGAGGAAGGCCTGGTCCACAACAGTAGTGGGGATTTGGAGGATGGACCAACCTCAAAAGTGGATCTACACAGTTTAGGATCCAAATGTTAGAGAAGACTGACTCGTATTTACTAATGCTGTCAAACGATAAAAATAGTTAATCATGATTATTTCATAGTTAACTCGCAATTAATCACACATTTTTATCTATTCTAAATGTCCCATTATTTTTTTTCTCATTTTAATGCTCTTATCAAGATGGAAAAGTGGATCGGCTTGCTTTGTCTAGATGTTTTATTTTTATTTTTATTGAAAACAACATTGGCATATAGCCTACTGTAGTGTTCAATTTCACATGTAACAGTCTCACCTGGAGCAAATAATCTCTCACATAGTGTAACACTGTCCATCAATAAAAGGGGGAAAAAAATACTTTGACGAGGGGGCGGAGAATTGGCATCAGCTGTGTGCTTGGCCATCCAGTGGTATTTCAGACTGGACGTGTTGCGGTGATAGCTCAGTTCACAACGACAAAACACACAGATCACTTTGGTCTTGTCAGTGGAACCATTTGGCGACTTAAAAAAAGTAAACTTTCCATTCAGAATCTCATTGGCTTTCATTTCGGCGTCTCACGCTCGCCATCCACTCAAAACGTAACGTTACTACTCTTTGGCCGGCTCGCAAGCCCAAACAAGTGAGCACGGCGCGCCTGTTGTTTTGTTTCCGGTCTAGCTAGATCTGGTGTGGTGTTGTAGTTTTTCTAATGTTACTAGTAGTTACAACAGCATGTGAAAAAAAACTACAAAGTTTGCTAGGCGAAAAATAACGTTAATCTTTCTATACAAAAATTGACGCCGTTAAAAAGGGTTTGCGTTAACGCCCTTAATAACGCATTTAACTGACAGCACTACATATTTACACAAACTCACCAGCTATAAAAAAAAAAAAAATCAATTAAGTGCAATTTAAAACTGAACATACGCAACTTACTCTCATAGTAATATTTTAATTTTAAATGCAATGTACTTCAGGTGCATTGCCACAACAACTATATAGCAGTACTTAAGGACTGCTTTTCATATGGATAAGTATAAGATGATCTAAGGGGTGGATTTTTAGTTTAAAGCACTGGTGAGATGTGAGCAGTTAGTTAAGTGAAAAAGACCAAATGTTAATAGGAAGGGCTTTTTCAGTTTGTGTTGTTAGACTTCTATGTAGGTTCAGTCTCCGACTGTGCACTAATATGACATGGTGATGAAACACGGTCTGAGGACAGAGGGTGTTGCTCTCTGTAGATTGTAAAGCCCTCTGGGACAAACAGTGACAAACTCAATGGTTTGAAATAGCTCCGCAGTCGCTTTGTCAGTTCAGCCACACATTTTTAACATTATGTTCCCTAAAGCACAATAACAGTAGAAAGCATGATATGTGCACAGACATATGAATCCAATGCAATACAGAACAATTTTCCAAAGCTTTTTGGAAGCAGGCATTTACCAACTCAGCTCAATGGAAAAGAAGTGAGTAAATAATCCGTTACACAGCTCCGTGATTCCCAGAAAGACAGCAACCATGGCAACTTTTGCTGATTTTTCTCCTCCACTCTCCAGTAGACTGGCAGTAACTCCAGTGGTGACGCCACACATTGAGCTCAGAGCCCATAAGTTATTTATTGCTTCAGGGCTGAAAGACAATTTCAAACCATATATAAACAAAGCATATTGGAAATAGTTACCAACACTGCATTTGGCTGTGAGTGTGAAAACATCAGTACAAGGGTTGAGTGTGAGGAGAGCAAAAACAACTTCTGACTTCTGCTCTGGATAATGTTCTTTTAAAGTTCTATTTTTTTTGTCTGGTAAGTATTTTTTGTAGCATTTGTACCCTTTTCCCATTGTGCCCCTGCCTTTCACTTGAGTTTATTGGGTAAGCGTATATTCTTTTTATTTACATTAGTATGATTGCAAATGAGCTTTCATTTAAGAGCTTTGTTAATTTCTGACATATTTTTAATTGCCCTTTGTTCTGCCCTTTTCACCACAGGTGCTGGAGACCAGGGCTTGTTTACGTCTCTCTATACCTCATTGGCCCAACAACTTCCCAGGGAGCCAATGGAGTGGAGGAGGTGAGTACTGCTCTGGTGAATGAACAATGGAAAAAACATTGTAATAGCTTTTACTTTTTGTTGCTACTGTGTTGGAGAGGATGGAGTTGATCGGCTGCTCTTGAATTTTTGTCCACTCTCATCAATGCCAGTGGGTTCTATGTTTTTTGATACAGGTGTTCTAAGTGGTTAACAGCATTACACCATGCATTTTTTATTTCTTACATAGCCACACTAATAACCACGAAACATTCACAGTAAAAGACAGGAAGCATGTAGGAAGCAGTGAGTGCAGGATGTACATAAATATAAGACTGTTTGAATAGTAGTTATGGATGGCAAGAACTCCTGCACTCACAGGGTGTGTAGAGCCATAGACTCTCTCCCTTTACGATCCTCTTTACATTCTGATAGAGACATTTAACGAGTGTAAGGTAGTGCTGGTGATTTGGGGTGACTTATTTATAATGTGCTAGAGTTTAAAATGCAGGTCAGACAATCCAGACTGCCATAACAAACTGCTGTGTATGATGTAAGAATGTTTTTTTTATGATGGCTGAGATGGAGCATGAGAAATTGCCTCACATTGACTTTTTTATGAGCTAAAATAAGTTAAGAGTTTGTTGGGCTTTTAATGTGATGTCTGCATTTTGATTCCATGTCAGTTTATTAGTTATTAGGAATAGATTTGAATGAGCCAATGAAGGATGTCAGAGATGAGTGTCAGTTTTGACAAATGACATATTTTTTTTATAAAGGCCTTGTTGTTCTCTCTTTAAGTGAGGGATAGTATTTACTCAAAACAATAGTATGAGAAACTGAATTGTCCTTCAAACACTTTTAAACGAAGCTTCTAAAAAAGCTGCTGATCCAGTGACAGATTCAGGGGTTAGTGTTCATGAACTCTCTCTCTCTCTCTCTATCGTTTTCTTTCTCTTCATCTACCTCTCCCTTTGTCTCAAATGTGGAACTAATGTGGAAAAAATGTCTGAGGGAAACAAAATATCTGGCATGGGTTTTCCATAGATATGGCCACAGTTTTTCATGGACCAATGAAAATAATATTCATCGTAAACAGTATGTACGGTAATTGATCCTATAAAACCTGCTTTCTTTTCCTTACAGGACTTATGGCCGTGCCCCGAAAATGATCCACCTTGAAGCTAATTTTGTCCAGTTTAAAGAGGAGCTACTCCCCAAGGAAGGCAACAAGGCTCTCCTCACCTTCCCCTTTCTTCACATCTATTGGACCGACTGCTGTGTGAGTAGCTACACACACACACGCACGCAAGCACGCACGCACGCGCACACCACACACACACACACACACACACACACACACACACGCGCACAACAACCTCCATCATTCAGTCACACTGTAATTTCATTAACAATACTGGGAACAAAGTGTGTTAAGATACGAGGGAGGTTTGTCCTCCTGTTCCAGTGGGACAATAAAGTACTGTTCTCATACATGTAAATTCCATTCTGTTCTTCTCTATCCTGCTGGCAGACCCGGTGCAAAGACTCAAGTGCTTTAATGATATAACTCTCTGCTAGGGCTGCACAATTATGGCCAAAATGATAATCACGATTAGTTTGATCAATATTGTGATCACGATTATTTGTTGATTTTAACCAAAACAAATTTTAGTGTCACATAGGCTGTTTATAACTGCTTTCACATCCATATTATGTTACATTCTTCTTATGTTGAAGTTGTATAGATCTACAGCTGCAACACATGTACAGGAACATTAGCTATCTGAAATAAATAGCGTAGGACTTTTTTTTTATGGATCTCTGAGAAAGCTCCTTCACTTGTTTTCAACAATAACTGATTAAAAGAGCTAGGGAGAGAGCTAGGGAGTGCGATGGACGTACAGTATATTCTACTCAAAGAGCCACGGCTGATCACTGTCCAGCACGGGTCGAATGGCGGAAACACACGTTGTGTGTATGAAATGTCTGTGTCGTCACTGCGCTGCAATTTTATGAACTATGATATTCTGGCCATGGGTCACATCTCTCGCCCAGGTCCAGCAGCTCCGTCTCACACGCTGTTACTCTACGAACTGAAGTTAGTTGCATTCAATAACTTCTTCGGTGTTTTTCGCCGTGGCGGCTGCGATAGCAGAGAGCTTTCAGCGGAAACACTGGTACTAATACAGGTTTGCCCCTCATACTTAACAATATACAGCTGTGTTAATAAAAAATTAAAACTGTAGACAAATGTCAAAAGTGTGGACTGGGCCGCTGTGTGGCCGGGCTGCGCGGAGAGTAAGAGGAGAGAGAGTAGAGGAGAGATCCCACACAGGCACGGCTTTACAGAAGAAATGGGTCATGTAACGCAAAATTAAACCGTATCCATATAACAACATTGCAGCGGATGAAAGGACATTAGCACCGGTGCGTCCTAGAGGAGCTAACAGCTAACAGACGCTACTAGCACCGACTAGCACTGGTCACTGCTGTCGTCTGAAAAACGATTTAGACGGGACAAAATGTTGCGTTTACTGGTAATCTGGTAAACCTTGAGACCGGCGTATAACCGACTGCTATCTGTTTAATTTTCCCCCCGTTACTCTGTCCTCTGTGACTGTCTACATCTAGAAACTAAGCTGCGCGGTGCAGGAACTACTCTGACTGGCCCTTGAGCAGACGGCGGTTTACGGAGCGGTAGACTGGCTTTGCAAAAAACCCGGAGCGTTCTATGAAATGACGCTTTAAAAAAAAAAAATCGCTCGATCACGCAAATTTGATCGTGGGAAGTCAAAATCGTGATCGTGATAAAAATTTGAATTAATTGTGCAGCTCTACTCTCTGTGAACACTTTTGTGTTTCAGTAGCCGAACACTCGGTGCAGATGATTTGGTTATTGTGGTAGCTTTCTGTCTTTACTGTCAGACAGTTGCACGCATAATTACTTGAATTGTGGTCATAAAAGCTTCCTGTCAACTAAGACTAATGAAAGATAAGCTGCTGCTGTTAGTTTGGATTAAATGTGGACTGTTTTATGGCCATTACCATTGAGTTGTCTGACACTATAAATATAAAGACACATCAATAACACTTTTATTGTGTGATCACTCACTCTATCATACAAACTGATTAATCCTAGAGATGGGGTGGCGGCAATGCATTAGTATTGCTGCTACCCAACTTTTTGTGTGCAGGAAGTCCCAAGAAAAAACAAGTTTATTTCATGTGTTTTGGATTATAGGAAATGTATGCTTGCCTATCTGGGAAAAATAGGTCACACAGCTCTGTAAGCAAGATATGCAAACTCATAGTGTAAGATCTATAAGATAAGTTAAGATCATTTTGGCATAACTCCCATGACTCATAAGGTTAACAGGCACACGCAAAGCTTTATTTTCCTTGTCCATACACCCAGAAAATGGCATTTTCAAATGTATTTAGTTGTAGAGTAATTTTCATGGAAGGAGAAAATGGCACGTTTGCAAATGCACCTGCATGTATATGCACACACAGGAGCCTGCAGTCACCAACGTTAACTGAACTTTATATCTACTGTGCGGGGCCGCTGCTTAGGGAAAGCAGATAGGGAAAAACAAATGGAGACACAGGAACCTGCTGCTGCTTAGTTTAAGGAAGTGCTGTCATCAGTGTGTAACGCATGGCATTTCTTAAGAACTATGCCTCCAGTGTGGGAGTAGTGAGCCTGCATATTGTAGAAGGGCACAGCAACATTATCACCTGTACAGTATTACAACTCACTACACTACACCTGCAATAAGAGACTGCGTCAGAGTGCAAATTGCCACTTCCTGATACTATCTTAAAGGAAAATAACAAATTAATTTGTTTCAATCTCCTTTTAAGGTTAACTGTCAAATGTAATAATTGTACCTTAGATGCTGTCTAGTGACTGAAACTGTGACTCTAATGTCTATCAACACGTGATTGCATGTGCAGTGTCAATCGACTGATCCCCAAGATTCACAACCCAAAAATGATCCTACCAAATGTAAATAGAAGTTCACTTCCAAAACATTGTGAAACACCAGGGCTTCAGTTCCTCTCCCTGCCACTCCACACTGTTACATAATAACAGACATGCCTTAATACATCCCACCTCTGCTCAGTCCAACCAATTTAAAAAGAACTCCCTCAAGTAGCAGTCATTCACTGAGTCACAGCCTTCAGTAAGTTTTATTAAAATGTTAACTTGCTGGCCAGCGTTCTTATTGTAGTTTCTGTCCTCTGGTATCTTCTGATGTGAAAACATCCTCATTGTGTACATTCAGGGCACTTAAAGGAGAAGACTCCTTTCCCTTTCTTTCATCATTCAATCCTTCATTTCTAGAAGACTTGATTTCCCCCAAATTCAGTATCAACAAGAGTTTTTAAAGTTGTATTCCTTCCTGTATAATTGTTTGTTAACCTCTTTTTTGGGGGTTCACATTAGGCAATCAAGAGTGAGAGGATACTGTTTGCCAACCTTCTGCTCTAAAGAATGATTATTTTCATTTGACCTATTATTTTGTAACTTCATTGTAGGACACAGAATTGTATAAGGGCACGGTGAAGGAGGACATGATGCGCTGGCAGAACAGCTTGCGAGCTCATGGCTCAGCAGACTGGGTCATCATTGTCGTGGAGACCAACGACACTAAGAAGAAGAACAAGACCAACATCCTGCCTCGTTCATCCATCGTGGACAAGATCCGCAGCGATTTTTGCAACAAGCAGAACGACAGGTGAGAACACTCCTCCCCTATAAACTTAAGCAAAAAAAGTTGATTTTGGTGAATTTTGGAGAGGACCATGAGAATTGGTAACAAACTGACTCATTGCCGTCGTTTTTATATGTTCTCACTGCAGGCAACGTGATCAATACCCGCTGACTATATAAAACCTTGTTGATTCAACCTTCCCTCAGTGTATAAAGGTTATTTCCCCTTTGATGCAGGTGTGTGGTGCTGTCTGATCCTCTGAAGGACTCGTCTCGGTCTCAGGAATCCTGGAATTCCCTGCTGCTCAAGCTGCGAACTCTTCTCCTCATGTCCTTCACCAAGAACCTGGGGCGCTTTGAAGACGACATGCGTACGCTCCGAGAGAAACGCACCCAGCCTGGCTGGAGCTTCTGTGAATACTTCATGGTCCAGGTACATACTGTAGAAAATCTACAGGCATGCGGTCTGCACAGAAAGAGAAGTAGAGGTTGTGTAACGAGTGAAAATGAGTCCAGTCCAGTCTCATTAAACTAGCCTCACCTCTATTTTCCACCGGGCTCCTATGCGCTGCGGTCCGGAGGCACTGCCACTTAATTCAATTCAACGCAATGCTTGATATTCCACCAGCTGGGCCATGGCGCGTCCCGGGAACGAGCCCCTCTCCGCTCCGCTAAAGAGATACGTGCCAGGTTTATTTCCATGCAAGCCGCAGGGCATTCGGACAACCGGGCAGGAAGTGAAACAGCAAGACAAGAATATATATGGAAGGAAGGTACTAGCTTAATAAACATGCAAGTACTTTACCTTTTAGTGACCATAAAATCTGCGAGTCGGGCAGCAAGACGCTCATCTTCAGAGACGTTCCCGGTGTGGGATGGCGCATGACAGGGAACGGAACAAAACCATAACGCAGCCGGAAAGCAGCACAGACGCTCCCGGTGGAGAATCCGAGTCCGAGTGCTCAGTGGGGCTCTCAGTCGAGAACATATTCATCAATTTGATGTAGAGGGATTGTGTGTTGATGTTAATGCTGTCCTAACTCTGCCTTGCCTTGGGAATTACGGTGCTAAAGTGTCCCAGTTCAGTTGTTTTTTGTGTGTGTGTGTGTGTGTGTGTGTGTGTGTGTGTGTGTGTGTGTGTGTGTGTGTGTACGTAGGAGGAGCTGGCCTTTGTTTTTGAGATGCTACAGCAGTTTGAAGATGCCTTGGTCCAGTATGATGAACTTGATGCTCTTTTTACCCAATACGTCCTTAACTTTGGAGCTGGAGGTAAATTACCACCACCTAACGGTTGGCTTCAATATGGCAGTCCTCAAGTAAAATAACATGCATTTTTTGTTTTCAAGATAAAAGGTCCGTTCTAGTTTTGATTTTGGTCTGACCAGTCTATTTCTATCCACAGATACAGCGAACTGGCTCGGATCGTTCTGCGCCCCAGTGCGCAGCTGGAACGGCTTGCTTCTTCGGCGGCCCATCGACATGGAGAAGAGGGACGGGATCCAGCGCGGGGAGGCCAGCCTGTTGGATCTGAGGAGCTACCTGTTCTCTCGCCAGTGCACCTTACTCATCTTCCTCCTGAGGCCCTGGGAGGTCACACAGAGAGCCCTGGAGCTGCTGCACAACTGTGTCCAGGAGCTCCGCCTGCTGGAGGTGCAGACTCTGACTACAGGGACATTTCTGTCATGTATATTACACTTTAATCAACTACATGTACTTCATACACTCTGAATCTCAAAATGTATTTAAACTCTGTAGTCATCTATAGAAAACGTATAATACTTATTGTTTGTTTGACATATGAACGGCTCTACATCCTAAATCCTAAAACAATCTACATACAAATTTAACTGAACTAAATGTATCACTCATCATAATGCTGTTGTGTAGGTGTCGGTGCTGGAGGGGGCGCTAGACTGCTGGGTGTTTCTCAGCTGCTTGGAGGTTCTGCACAGGATCGAGGGCTGCTGTGATCAGGCCCAGTTAGCTGCTAACTGCTCTCATACCGTTGGGTTGTGGGCGTACGCCACTGACAAGGTAACAAAAATACTGAATCATGTAGCTTTGGCTTTGATTGACCAAGATGTGTCATCGGTCCCGTTCTTTACAACAGTAGTACATTTTGGACTTAAGAGGACAAATTCTTTTGCTCATTCCTTTACTCATTCATTTAAATAGTGAGCAGTTAATAGCTGGTAAAAATGTTTTTTTTTTTTCCTGAATAATAAAAGTGTTTTCAAATCAAATTCTTTTTTCTTTTTCCTATCTGATTTCTCCAGTTGAAGTCCCTAGGGGAACTCTGTGGCCTGGTGTCAGAGAAGGGACCCACATCAGAAGACCTGAACAGGACTGTGGATCTGCTGGCCGGACTGGGGGATGAGAGGCCCGAGACTGGTGAGTTTTTTTAGACTTTGCTGTTAAATAAAACTAGCGTAATTTTCTAGTCCTGCTGGGTGGTAATGTTTACAGGGATCCCAACCCCTCCCTGATGACATCAACACATAGATTGTGATTTAGGGCCCTGACACACCAACAGTCGGTCTTTGTGCCGGGTGTGGTTGTCTTTTGCAGTGTGATCGTGATTCTAAAAGCAGATGGCCATGGGCTGGAAACGCCAGCAAAGCAAAACTTTACAGCACTAATTCCAACTTTTTATTTTGTATAGAACTTACAACTACTATTTACTGAATAGATACTCATATTTGAAAGAGTTCTGCCTTGTTTTCCTTTTGTTATCCTCCACAGTCAACAGTTTGCAGAGCCCTTACAAAAAGCTGAAAGAAGCCTTGTCGTCTGTGGAAGCTTTTGAAAGGCACTATCTTGTAAGTCAATTTCTTGCCACAGCTGGGTGTTGTATTTCTGTATTTGGCAAAGCAAGAAGATAATAGATTTGCAATAGATTTTCTGAATTTCTGTCCCAAATCTTAAATAATTATTTTTCTGATGTAATCTCCTGGAAACCACAGTGGAAATTATCCTTCTCGTCCCTTTTCCTTTCTCACCCTCTCCCTCCTTCACCACCTTCTTGGCCACTTTTTGCATCAGGAACTCTCTCATGCTGCTATGGAGATGTATAGGGCCATCGGCCGGCTTAGGTCTGCCAGACTGGTGGGAAAAAGCCTCGCTGAGTTCTACATGTAAGTTATCCTTCTACTTCCCTTTGGGTACACAAGGGTTAAAGCTGCTACACTTCGGCGCTGGTATTTTCAGTTCTTCTGGCTGATTAGGCTTCTTCTTCAGAACTGTCAATCAGTTCCTGTTTGTAAACACCCACACACTCCTGTGGAGAGGTCTAATTAGGCAGAACAAACGAAAACACTAATGTAGTACGATGGGTGTGAATGGGGTTTTAAAATAAATGTGAAGCCATAAATGTGCAGTTGAAAGTTGCATTTTAAACACATTTATTATAGTATATTATGCAGTGACAGGTTTCTTTTTGCTGAGTTTTGAAGCCGATCTTTGACATCCCTTTTAAGATAATTATCACCTAATGCCAAACACCAGTCAAAAGCAGGTGGATTGTTAATCATTCTGCATTCACAGTAGATATCGGCTTTTAAAAACGATTTAATTGGCAAAATAATACCCTTTACAAATATTTAAAAAAGAGTAAAGCTTCAATTTGTTATGCTAAGTACATGAAGGATATAGATACTCTCTATCTGTTGTCTGCCTTTACTTTGGTCTTTAAATTAGAGTTAATTTCTCTTCTAAGTAGCGTTGTGTAAAAGGATGTGGAAAAGCAAACATTCTGTTAGTTATCTATGTGCTTTTGTATAGATGTGAGAAACAAGGCAATGTATTTTTGTCTGTCTGTGCGTTTATTAGGAAGAAGGGAGACCCTGAGCGGGCAGAAACCTTCTTACAGGAGGCTTTGAAGTCGTACGTGTCGGAGGGATGGAGCCTCCCCGTCACTCACACCAGGAAACAGATTGCTGAGTGTCAGAAACTGCTGGGCAGAACTGAAGAGTATCCTTCATACCACCAAGAATAGCCAGAAGATCAATTAAGGGCCAAATATTTCAACTCTATAGTAGTACCAAGATTAAATTGTAAAAGGACAAAACCGTCAGTCTTATGTGGCATATGCAGTTGCTTAAATAATCAAAGCCGTATTGTGCTGTACACTAGAGGAACAAATAATAAGAAATACATTAATCGACTTTGAGTTAGTCGTACTGTGCCATCTTTTCAGTCAGGGTTAAAGTATGCTGGCCCGTTGGTGATCCTAACTCTCATCCAACATGCTCAGGCATTGGAAAGTTAACAAAAGGGTTCCTGTGTTGACCTGATAGAAGTGGTGTTCTTGTACCAATGCACTGCAGTGTTCGGTTTCCTTTACAGCCCACTGCAGTTACTTGCAAACCAGTGCCTTGTTGGCTGGTGATGTGAATCTTACCACGGAGGAGAGGAAGCACTTTTGTCAAGAAATTCTGACCTTTGCGGACAAGTCTGAAGATCAGTGTAAGTGATCATGCCATCATTACAAGTTCACCTTCACAAAACTTAAAGGGGCAACAACACCTCATAAACCCTGTTGTACAGTATATCATTGGTCAGTGATGGTCACTGCTTTCTGGGGGTCTTTAACATCAAATTTAATTTTCTTCCTCCTCAGCTCACAAAGTGACTCTCAGTATGGATGTTTTTTCTCAACTCACACGGCTACAGTTCCGACCAGCCACAGCCTCAGTGCACTCTGGAGCCGTCCTGCAGGTGGAGCTCACTCTGCGATCTTTGATGCCCATGGCAGTGCACATACAGCAACTAGCTGCTAGCATTCACTTTGACCTGGAGCGTGGAGGGACTAGTGGAAGGTCTAAGGGAAATCAGAGACAAACAAACCCGGGGACAGTAGAGTTTCACCAAGGTAACTCGTCAGCGGGTCCATCCTCCTCCTCAGCTAATGGTCCCCCTTTAGAGCTAGACGAGATTCAAGACAGGAGTCCTTCGGACAATTCACTCAACTCTACAGGAGTGGTCTGTAAAAACACTCATCTGGTCATGCGTGTTCATGACAACCTCTCGCTCCCGGACACGCCCAACTGTGTCAGCCCTCCTGCTGTTACCATAAAGGAAGGCGCACAGATGCTGAAAGTGCAGGATGTAACATTAGAGCCCGGGAATAACAGCATCATATTCACAGCACCAGTAAGAGAAACTTTGCTACTGCCTTAAATGAAGAAAAAAAAACACACTAAACTAAACTAAAATGTGACCTTTTTAAAATAACTTTTGCTCTGTCACTATTATCTTTTCTTTGTAGAGTGGACAACCAGGTACTTACACATTGCGTCAGCTATATGCCACAGTGGGTCAGGTGCAGTTTGTACTTCCTCATATCTACCCATCGGTCCAGTATGAAGTCTATTCTCAGGAGCCTCAACTCACCGTGGAGCCTCTCTCAGGTCTGAATGGTTTATATAATGGGTGACATGAATGCCTAAAATCTGAGGTTGTGGTAAGGGTTTCAATTTTCAGATGTGTGTGCTTTGTACTACATGAACTTAATTCCATTAAACACTTAAACTGCGCAACATTGATTTCTCAATTTTATATAACTTACTTACATTAGGAAGTGCACTCAGCTTTTCACAGATGTCTCTTATTGAACACACCAAACATGCAGCCGGCAGACCAAAACGTGTCACACTGTCCCCAGACTTCTTCAGCTTACCATTTTATGAGTGTTTATGTGATTGTCTAGAATAAGTTGGGTATGCTCATGTAGCAAGTCTAGAGTCTTGACAGCAATGTGTATCATCATCATATTTTTTTTTTATTTTATTTTTATTTTATTTTTTTATTAGGACCATGCACATTAATGAACATTTCTGTAAATGCGCCAGTGTTAGCCAATTGGCTTTAACTGTTTCTGTACAAGCGTTCTGTATTAACGTAATTATGCAGGGCTGAATCACCATTAGCTGTCATGTAAATATTTATAGGATCATCAGTTGCAAAAGCTGCGAGGGTAAAATAATGTTTTTCTGCCTACATAGGAAGTTCAAGTTCAGTTAACATATCATGGTGAAGTTTCACCTGAGCTTGCATCACATGTGTTTCTACTGCTCTGGTTACAACCATATCACGTTTATGATTGTATATAAACCGCAGTGCAGCATTTGTGTGGCGTTTTTGTTCACTCTGGTTGTTCGTTCTTTCAGAGCCACTGTTGGCCGGTCTGCCTCAGATGGTGAAGTTCACTCTGTTGACGGGTCACTACGCAGTGAAGAAGGGAGACGCTCTGCAGCTCAGCAACACAGACACCATGCCCATCCTGCCCTCTACCAGCTGCACCGCCCGCATCAGCAACCCTACAGCTGGTCAGTACACATTTGAAAAGCTTAATTTGAATCGGCCACTTACATTGGAGAAGTGATCTTTCCTGACAATCCATCTCTCCACTGTTGTTCTTTCCCCGTCTGAAATCTTTGTAAAAAACATGTTTGAAGTATGGTTACGCCTCTACATGGACAAGAAATCGGGTTCCTCCAGCACAAATCTACCTATGTTAACTGATTTCATCTGGATAGGCAAATTAAACATGAGACAACTACGTATTGTGTTCCTGATTCCAAAAAGTGATAATGTTGCTCATGTTGTATAAAAACATGCATATACTATTTTGTGAGTTCTAGATGATCTAAGCACTCTTTAGGTATGTTGTTTATGATTTCAGTTATATTATTTATGGATTATTATATCATGCACTGTATGTTGTTGCATTGTATGTGTTCATCGCGGTTTGGGTGGAAGTGGAAGTTTTTGTTTGCGTCACCTGTTCACCTGGGGCTTTTTGGGCTTTGACAGAGAGGGAAACAGACTGGGAGCAAACACTTTCTGTTGACCGCAGCACTTTTTTCGACTCCAAAAGTAACTTCACATTTGGTAACTGCAGTTCTAGTTGTATTTTACGTGTGGAGGAATAAATCATTGCCATACAATCTTGAGCACATTAGTGTTTATGCATCTCAGTTTAGTCCCTCGCGGCAGCACTTTGTTGGACTGCCGCAACAAACTCCTACCACATTAGGAGACATTCCCACCATAAATAACCACTGTTTGTTTTTGTCAAACCATGCTTCTTGGGTATGTAATGTTCACATCATAAAAATCCGGTTCCTGCAGAAAGCTGATCACAACCAAATATGTGTGTGCCTATAAACACACTGACAGACCCATACACAGCTTTTCTCATTGCCCTTTATTCCCCTTCCTGTGTTCAGAGTTGGTGGGTGAAAGCGCCCTCTTCATCCAGTCGTCTGAGAAGGTGACCAGCATCAGCCTGCCCGCCACCCCTCCTTACCACACTGTGGAGTTCCTCCTGGAGGTCCTGTGCATCATCCCGTCCGGGTCCGACCGACCCCCGAATGAGAGGCTGACCAATGGGGAGGTCCGCCATCGACCACGCAGCTACAGTCATCCTGACACGCCCATGACCGCCATCGATCAGAGGGTGAGCCTCTCAAACAATTACACACTTTCAAAGTGTGAGACCGGGAAATAGTAATGGAAGCAACATTTCTGTTGGCACAGCGCACAATGTGTTCAACTATGATTTAACGGCTTTATCTGTACAGTAATCTAGAGCTGTAATGATTATGGATTCATAGATTAAATGCTCGACAGAAAATGCATTGGCAACTATTTTGATAATTGATCAATTATTTAAGTCATTTTTCAAAAATGGCTAAATAATTGATATTAGGGAGATTCCAGATTCTCAGATGTCGGTAATTGCTGCTTTTCTTTGTCTTACATTATACTAAATTCATTGTGGGTTAGGGAGTTTTTGGTCAGACAAAACAAGACATTCGATGAAGTGGCTTTGAGCTCAAGGATACTGTAACAGGCATTTTTCACTTTTTACCAATGTTTTCTAGACCAAACAATTATTTGAAAAAGAAAATCTGTAATCAAAAATAATCAGTAGTTGCCCTTAGGCCAGTTAGAGCTGTTTGTCACAAGATACTTCGAGAGATTTGAAAGTAAAGCCCCACTGGTGTCTGTCCCCAGATGTCCATCGACTGTCCGTGGTCCATCTACTCCACGCTGCTTGCCCTCACCTTCTACATCCCTTTCAAGACCAAACACTCTCTACTTTCTGCTGGAAACAGGTCAGTCTCATTCTCATAGAAATAACCTGTATGTGCCATTTTGAATTGTTAAACCAACCATGTTTATCCATGGGAATCCTTGGGAAATAGTTTTGATTTCACATAAATTGTAAAAACAAAAGAACCTACTTTACTAATTTAATTAACAGCATGCTTTACCATTTACATTCCCCGTCTTGCTCATACACATGCCTGACCTGTGACCTTTGACCTCCCCACAGGAAGTACATCCAAGTGTGTGTGCAGAACGTATCAGATGTAAACTTCACGCTTGCAGAAGTAAAGCTGGCCGAAAAGCAGTACGCGTCATTGGAGCTGCAGTCTCTCAACACTAAAACTCAACAGGTGAGCAGAAAAAAAGAAATCAAACAAATGTATACATACATTATACATTTTATTATATTTATGGGAAAATTTTAGAAATTAATAAGATGGGTCATGGACATGTTTATACTAGTCTTGCATTGCCAAACCTTCCTCCACAGCACTGCGGAGGGGGGTCTGGTGAGTCCACATAGCACCCCCGGGATGGGAGAGACGCATGCTCTGGTTTATTGGCATTTCTTTAAACCAATCACAATTGTCTTGGGTGGCGCGAAGTCCTGGACTCAAAGACTGTACTGCTGCAAAATATCCTCGGGAAGGAACTTGTTTAGGTGGAACATGTGTCCTAAATTTAAAAGTTGTTTTACTCGTCCAACAGAAAACTCAGCTTGGACAAATAGTGTAGCTAGCTGTCTGGATTTACCCTGCAGAGATCTGAGGAACAGTCAACCGTAGTCCTCATAAATCGACCGGGAAAGGGGAAGGTGCGGAACTGTGACATCTGGCCAAAAATGACGGACATCTGGCCAAATTTCCAGTGACACCGGAAGTGGATTGTCGTCGATATAGACTATGTTCACAATAATAGGGATGGATATGAAAATACTTGTTTTTTCCCCTTAGTTTCAGCCTTCCATGTAAAGAGAGCAACCTGAGGATGCAGCTCTTGATTAACCAGTGAATCTATGTTGCATGAACTCTGGCTAGTGACAGAAATTATTGTTTTCACAAGCAGCCAAAATGAGTTTCTTTAGCAGAGCTGAGACGGAGGGATTTAAAGTGGCCAACTGAGATGGTTCAGGCATCTGATAAGGATCCTCCTAATGTCTTTGGCTCTGTTTAGTCCTTATTTCTCAAATAAACAAGTGGACACTGGCTAACAATCATTGTACATTTCTCGTCCGTTGACTTCATTTTAAAGAACATCAAAACTACATCAACCACTAATTCATAGTCATGCATTTTTTTCGTAGCTTTTGTGCAGTAAGCACAGCGTGTTCTGCTTGTGGGAGGTGAGGTGGAAGGACGACCTGCCCTCCTGTCTACAGTGTGTTTTCTCCGCCAACTTCTCTCCACTCAAGCAAGACGTCTCTGCTTACAAACCCTTCCACTACCAGTTCCAGTTGGAGAAAGTCACTGTAAGTCCACTTAAACATTTATTGTGTCCTTTTGTCCTGGCAGTTTGATAGGTGAAGCTGTAATTGTGTTGCCCGAAAGCCAGACGAATCTGCAAGCCAGAGGCGTTGCTGAGGTGCGGGGCTAAGCCCAGGCCTATTTCAAATAAACTGAAGGCAATGCACGCAAATCACAAAAGCGGTGATTTGCTCTCCCAGTTTGCCATGTATGTTCATTTCAGCTGCCCAGTTTGTAGATGTTAGTTTGATGGCACAAACATTTGGCTTAATTAAAGCTGGCCAGGCACCAAGGCAAAGGTTTTTTTTCACTTTTGGTAGACACACTTGATGGGGGTGTCGGTGGGACCTCTCCCAGTAAACTTTGAAGATTAAACATTTAATTTCCTTCATTCTGGTGAATTTGATGCACCTATTTCTACTGATTTCTGAATCAATTTGTGCTGGAAATATCTTTATTTATGTTAAGGGAAGCATAGATGACAATTGTAAATGTAAAATTATAATTGTAAATTATGCAGTAAGGCTCTTAGGCATTCTGTATTGTGTTCATGTATTCTCCTGTAGATCAACTTTTCTCATCATCTAAACTGACTAAGACAGCACACACGTCAGCATAATTTACTCCTCACTCCTCTTTTGGGTTTTTTGTCTGGAAGTAACCTCTGTTTTTTTCTCCTTTTAATTTAATAGGACAACACACATTAATGAATATTTCTGTATATGTGCCAGTGTTAGCCAGTCAGCTAATTTTCAACTGTAGTCCTTTTGCCAGATGATTTAAGACCAGAGCAACAGCAAGATATTAGCAGTTACACAGTCTTGCGTCTTTTGTTGGGGAAGTAACTTCTTTAAATGTGGCACAAATATCTAGATGTTTTTAAAACATGTGGACAGGCAATTATGTTCCTGGTTTGAATACATGATAATGTTGCTCATGTAGTATATAGACATGCACATACTATTTTGTGAGTTTTGGTAATCTAAACACTCCTACCACATGAAGAGACTTTTTCCACCATAAATAACCCCTGTTTGTTTTTGTCAGACGTTGTACAGTGTGAGAGCTGAGATCTTGCCTCCTGCTGGTGAGCAGCACTGTCGCTCCGGTTTCCTCTGCGGCCTGGAGGTGTGTATAACCCGACTGACTGAACCTGCAGAGGGAGAGATGGCGGAGGACAGTAAGACTGACACAGATGGCCTCAAAACCACCAAACTCATGTATGAAGGTATGTCGGGTTTATCATCTGGGTTTTTTCTAATATGATGGAAAACACATGCAAAGATTGATGAAATCAGGGGGAATGGAAATGATCCTAGCACTGAAAAATGAATTATCAGTAAAGTCTTTTTTTATTCAGCAACGTATATCATCGGCGCTTCAAATGTGAGTAAAAAGATCAAGTTTAAGTTTTCTTCAAGCTCTGGTAATATGTGACAAATGATTATATGATGAAATAAAAATGTAATGAAGATAATCATCCATTGCAACTAAGATTATAGCAAAAATATTCAAATAATGATTCCAAAAATAGTCCAGAATAAGTGCTACAATGTTTTTTGATTAAGCTTGATTAGTCAATCAAACTCTAATTAATTAGCAACTATTTTAATAATTGATAACCTGTTTAAACAAATTTTAAAATAAAAATGCCAAACATTTGTAGGTTCCAGCATCTCCCGTGCGTTTATTTTTAGCTTTTTCCCGCCTTTGTTGTCATTTCAGTCGTTCATCAAATCAGACATTTGATAAACTAAATAATTCATCAATTTGATGAAAGAAATATTTGATAGGCAAATCATTAAGAAGATATTCATTAGTTGCGGATAATATTGACGTTGTATTGGTGTGCCGTCTTGGCCGGGTCTCCCTCGGAAAAGAGATTTTAATCTCAAGGGACTTCATGGTTAAATAAAGGTTAAAAAAGAATATGAATAATATTGAAAGTAAAAAATCAAAAAAGCGTTTGTCAGCTGTAAGCATAACAAAGGGTCATTGATGCAAGTTTAGCAATTTTTGCAAATATTTCTTGAAGTAGATTGATCCACTTTGTAGGTCATATAACCAAACATAGTAATAAAAATATGTTATGTAGAGTCACTCTACAGTCAACTGTAGAACAGACAAAACATCAGTGACGTGTGTGTGTGTGTGTGTGTGTGTGTGTGTGTGTGTGTGTGTGTGTGTGTGTGTGTGTGTGTGTGTGTGTGTGTGTGTGTGTGTGTGTGTGTGTGTGTGTGTCTGTGTGTGTCTGTGTGTGTCTGTGTGCCCACAGTGGCTGACAGCAGCAGTAACTGGGCGGTGTGTGGGAAGAGTTCGGGGATGGTGTTGATGCCGATGGCGGTCAACGCCACTCACAAGGTGCAGATCGAGGTGATGCCTCTGTTCGCAGGACACCTGCCCTTCCCCAAGATTAAAGTGCTGAAGTACCTGCCTCACACTGCAGCAGTGGCCATTCAGCCAGACCCTGGTAAGACGTCCCCAAACACAAAACCACACATCTTAATGTTCATTCCATATTGAAGGAATGATGACTTCCAGAGAAACCGTAGATCTAAGAGTGTTTTTGAATTTACTGTCATCCCATGTTATGTAGCAGAAGAAACAGGTAAAAACACTTAAATGTCATTCAAGCAGCAAGTAGTGGGTTAGGGTAAGAGCTATATATAGGGGAAAGTTTTCCATGATTTCTTAAAAGAGTAAGAGGCATCTAAATGTCAGGTAAACAACATATTAACCTCCAAACCACGGTCTGTTGGGAAACATGTAGTCATCATTCAGGACAAATTTTAATTTTAGCTCTGGACAACTTTTTAACAAACAGAATACATCAAATAGGCTCAGATTAAATGGAGTGGAAAGCACACTGGTCCATCAAAACCCAATGGACCTGGGATGTGAAAACATTACAGCAAATGGACTTCTGCTAACTTGCTGATCGCCTTTCTCATCCTGTGGACGCTTAGTAATTAGTTTTTCTCTGCCCGTCCTCAGACAGCTGCGTGGAGAATGACAGTCTGTCCCTGCTGGACAAGGCGCTGGACGACCAGGGGGACACAGCGAGCATCCGCAGCCGGGGTAGCGTGCACTCTGTGGGCAGCGGTGACCAGCAGCAGAAGGGCGTGGCCATGCCGCGTCTGGAGCCCTTTAGCCCCGGACAGGTGTTCAACCACAGCCACACACAGCAGGTCCTGGTGCTGCCCGCCACCGACGACCACATCCTGGAGGTCAACGCTACATGACCCTGGTGGCAAGACCGCCCGCTTCTTATAGAACTGAACCCGGGCCCTGGGTGGACTCCGCTGAGCTTTTCCTCTGGGGCAGATCGGGTCCATGAGTCCTTGTCAAAGACCGCTGCAGGTTGCCGGCATGGACTCACCCTTAAGCATGGATCATTCAAAAGACATTACGGACTAGACGCAGTGAAGAGCCAATGACATCTGCTGATAAAATTTAAATAAAGATGTTTCTTTGCCATACTTTGTACATAGCTCATTGGATGGATTTATAGTTATAAATATATAAATATAAATATATATATATATATGGACTGATCAATCAGATCGCCGCCTGTCCTGCTCCTTTGAACTGAAGAAAGCAGTCCTGATTGTCCCACGATGCACCAAAGCTCTAGATGTGTGTACACCTCAGTCAAAGTTACAGTACTCAAGTAGCTGATGGAGTGTGTCCAGCTGTAAGTGCTGTTCCTGTGCCACTCAAGTCATCGTCATTTTTACATTTGAGACTTTTGCCTTGATGATTATCTTTTGAGTTGCTTCAATTTTACAGAAGTCACATCGAGGAAGGTTAACAAACTTGTATGCATCTTTCAAGACAAATACATCCATCCTCCCAGACTCTTCTGTCCTGCCAATACGGACACTTTTCCCTCTGATGTACAGTATGTTGAAGCAGAATAGTAGGAGTAATAGTATCAGCCTGATAATGGTCCAAAAATTATCAAGATTTTAGCTTTTGGACAGTTGTAACGTTGTGAAATTGAGTTGTCTCTGGCATCGTTTTGTATTTTCTAATAGAAAAAGAGTTTAAAATTGATAGAATGGAAATTTGAAACGTTTTAAACTAATACTGCTACTAATTTTGGTGCTTGCTGATCGATTATTCAAACATTCAAAAACTATTACCTGTAGCCAGGTTTTTCTTTAGATCAATCTGCTGCTGCTGCTCGCCCTCCACAGTAGAGTTTTGGTAAAGATTTAGATGAAAATGTACATTACTATACAATGTATTCTAAATATTAGTTTTATTACAAGTATAACAGAAAAGAAAATAGTTTTTGTTAAAAAAAAAAAAAAAAAAAAAAAAAATGGAAGCCCAAGGCTAATTTTTCCCTCTTGTTCTTTTTTTGCATCTGTGAAAATGGGTGAAATGGGTAGTGGTGCACTTCAGCCTCTTGTGGACGAAATTAGTATGACAACAACAAACCTTCAAAAGAAAATTCTCTCTTGCCTCTCAGGGCTTCCGTAGAAAAAGTCGCCAGTGATTATAAAAATGTCTTAAAGCATACAAGTAAGATTGGTTGGATAACTTGATTCATTTTGAACAAAAACAGAAAACCAATTATCAGCACAAAATTCTCAAATGTAAAACCGTTGATGACATGACCGTTTCAGACTGAGTCTAGCGGTGTGTGTCCGTTCAGCTCATAGACTGTAAGGGTTCAGCTGTAGTTGTGTGTATGTGTGAGGATTTACGTGTATGTTTCTGTATGAGTGTGTGTGTGATCAAGCGAGATCAGCCAGTGCACATTAGTCTTTCTATTGTCTTACCTTATCAGTGAATTGTGCATAATCAGTGTGTGTATATTTATTGTTTGTGTTTGGGTGTGTGAGCATTGCCAAATCCATATGCGAGCTTTGCACACATACCGTTAGGTGTTGAATAGATGAATGTAATAAGTCTTTATTGGATTTATGTATTCATTTATTTGAGAGGATGAATGTTAGCTACTCCCCCCCCCTTCCCCCCCACCATCCTTCAACCCTTTCCTCCCCCCTGGTGCGCACACACACAGTGTAACTACAGCCTCTGGCTCCTCTCTGACCACTGTGCATACTGATCTGTAAATAATGAATCAAATCAAAATCATCTTTGATTTCCAACTATATTAAAAAAAATCCTTGGAACTGACTCGATGTGTGGTGTTTATAACAGCATGCAAGCAAGGCCATTATAGTTAAAGAGAGTCTCCTCAAACAAGAAGTGATTGTTAGACATGTCTAACATGTGCATTTATCTGCTGCTAAATCAGCCTCAATTTTCAGGCTTTCCACCAGATTTTGGAACCTGGCAGGAGTTTACTCCCATTCAAAGTAGGCCTGCACGAAAAATATGAATCATGATTTTATTAGCTTCGAACTGATATCACGATTCTCTGCCACAATTCTTTTGACCATGACAAAACAAAACAAAAATTGGCAGTACCAAACATGGATTTTTTTTTGCATCACCACAAGCCTGTTAACATAGAGGCTTCATTAAAGAGAAGGGAGAGTATGGGAGCGCTTTAAAACCTTTTTTATACAGACAATGTTTAAAAAATACAGAAAATTCTTGTTTTTGAGATCGTGATTTTATAACAATTGACGTGCAGGCCTAATTCAGAGCATTATCGACGTCCAACACCGATGTTGGCTCTCAGTTTGCAGTGCAGTTCATCCCAAAGCTGTTAAATGGAGTTAGGTTCAGGACTATGTGCAGGCCAGTCAAGTTCTTTCCCACCAAACTCAGAAAACCAATTATTCACGGCTCTGACTCTGTACACGGAGGAGTTGTTGTGTTAAAGAACGAGACAAACTGTTGACACAAAGTTGGAAGAACACTTATATACAGTATATTGGTGTTTGCTTGGAATGTGGACAGTGGTGTCAAACTTCTGATCATAGAAGAAGAAAAAAGACAAAACAAAGTTATATGGATACATTATTACAGATACAAAACCTGAGCACAACGCAGCAGAAGGATTTCAATTATCTTTGGAAGTTCAGTGAAAAATAAAAAAAAATGTAAGTCCAAGTGTTTATTTAAAAAAATTGTGAACTTTACAACTTGAAAAAAAAAAGGTTAGCTGTGATTATTGTGTGGTTTAAGCAGGAATTGGGCACCAAGTTCTTTTTGTGAATGGACAACGGACAACACTGACTTAATGGGCTTAAATAAGGTAGTGTCTCCAAATTTACCTTAAGTAAAACTTGGCTCCTCCTGTACTACAGCACCTACTGTTAAAAATAAGTTTGGAGACACTACCTTATTTAATCATTACATTTATAGATATTTTTTTGTTTTTTGTTTTGTAGTTTCTACTGCTACTAGAGACCAATCTTATTTCTCCAGCTTGGAGGAATGCTTGTTTTGATAAAAAAAATTGTCAAAAATTGTGTTTTGATAGCTCATTGTTAACTTTACTATGTAAGGAAAGATGCGTCATTCGTGCTTTAATATAATTTCGCTATAGAGTAATTGATCCCAGAAGTTTGAATCTGTGAATATCTTTCCTAGTTTGCTCTCTTTCATAAAACCGAGAGCACGGATGATGAGTCCGTGCTCTCGGTTTAGTCTTTTTTTCTAAGCTGACCCCAGGGGGGCTCTGTAGACTTGCAAAGACTGAGCTGGATACTAAAATGTGATACTGCCAACATGGGCCAAATTGTTTTGTGTGTGTGAAATACTGGCTATTTTTTGTGAAATACTGGATGTTCTTACCGCCTTGGGCATTTAGAAATATAAACTACACTGTCTGAAAGGGAATGTTGAACTATAAACTATGAGTTGTCACAGGCAAAAAATGTTATGAGCCACAACATGACAGTACAGTTAACATGACAGTACATGGAAAAAGCAAAATAAGCTCAACACACAGTTGTTGCTGAGAGCTGTGTGGTTGTTTGTATTGGTGCTGTCAGTTTGTAGAATTACAGAGAGGGAAGTTACTGTAATGGACACGAGATGGCGTAAGAAACCCACAAAGTGCTGGCAGAACTGTTCAGTAATGCCTCTAACACACTGCAGACCTCACAGCTTTGGGTTGAAATACTGCAGAATAAACTCCAGCATTAGTTTAACACGCTGATATAGCTTTTTTCTGTTGAGTTTGGTGTGTGTATTTCTAACTACAATCTCTTTTTAGGTGTGGATAGACAACGGGTGGACATGCTAATTAGCAGTGTGCAGTGATGTCTGCAACAGTGTTATTTTTTATACTACTACTATACACCAGTATAGTCTTTTTTTGTCCTATTTATTTATGTATTTATATTCTACACAAAGTGGTGTTAATGTTTAGCCTGATCGGTGCCCGAGAGGGTTTAGAGGGGTGAAACAAACAGTGACTTTAAGTTGAAAAGAAATTATTTTAGGTGTCAACATTTTGGCAGTGCGTGTTGTTGCTATGTTTTGAACATGTTAACTCACGTTAGCTGTGTTGGTTGAAATAGTTCAAACTGCTAAAATAATTCGGGGCAGACATTTGTGGTCTCCAGATGACAATCCTAAGGATGTTGGTAGGTCCTGACCTTTTATGTCGTCCCGGTAACCTCCCAATGTTAACAATGGTTTCATTAGGGGACTGCATTGTTAGACAGAAGTTAAACAGTTTACACTGAAGTCTTAAGATTATCCTGGGAAACCACGACCACATGTCTGTATTTATGCTGCTTTTTGTTTTAAATATAAGAAACATTTGTTGTTTTGAATTAAATTATTAAAGTAATGTCCCCCCCCCTGTAGTCCTATCTTATAGTAGGCCTAAAGTATCTTAATTTGATATAGCCTACTTTGGATTAATTCAATATACCAGCTTTCTATTTTAACTTCTTCATCTATAACTCAAACTCTTGGGTTTGGTGATGAATCTCACACTTACATGGTAAAAGTCTCCGAGTCTCTTCCCGCCCCACTCACCTTATCTCTGCCCGCTTCTCATTACCTTAATTATGCAGCTGCACGCCGGGAGGTTTCACAGGGTAAAACAAACGCCCCGCTCTCTTTGGGGGCAACGGTCCAGGTGAGGTACCAACAGACCTGAGTAATGCAATCAAACATGAGGCCGAACGAGACTCTTCTTCTGCTGCTGCTGCAAGCGGCGTGTTTCCTCGGTGTGTGTGCTCTTTCACATGTCGAGGAGATGAGGAGCCAGGAGCGGCTCTTCCTCAGCTCCCTGGGACTCTCCGAGCAGCCTCGGGCCGCGGGGAGCCACCAGCCCCAGCGCCACGTCCCCTCCGCTCTCTGGAGAATGTTCCGGAGGTCAGGCAACACCCAGGCCCGGGAGAGCGACCCCTGCACGGTGTCTGAGTACGGAGTCCGCGGCAACATCATCCGATACGTGCAGGACCAAGGTAGGTCTTCATATTTTGTGTGTAGACACACTAATGTTGACTGGTTGTAAAGGCCAAATGTTTTCAAGTTGTCATGTGAAGTGTAGTTGTTTCCTCATGACCACAAGTTAGGCCTAGATGGAGACCGATCAAATGTAAACTCAGCCTTTTAAACTTCTAATTAGGTAATTAGATAATTAACTCAAACTTAGATAGCCTATTTTTAGTAGACTAGTTATGTATCTGAAATACATTTCTTAAAATCTGCCCAGTGGTGAAGAAAATAAAATGCGTTTAAATAAAATAATAAATTAGTAGGCCTACTCGTGGAGTTGTGGATAGACTTTATAATTCTCATGTACTTGCATAGCCCTAATTTTCCTTTCCATCCGTTTTCAGTCGACTACAAAGGACATTTGTATCAGTGTCACTGAACAGTGGCATATTCCATGTGTTGTGGTTGTGCGAAGTTTCGCACATCTGTGTTTATTAAAAAAACAGGTTCTGCCGAGATTTGCACTCAGGTATGTAAATGAAAGCGAGAATACATGCTTTTATTTATTGATCAAAGTGTTATCAGAAACATGGCAGAGCAATCGGTGAAAATACATTTCTATAAAAATAGACAACAAAAGGCAAGTTATTTTTAGGCGTTGGCACTAAATCATACTGTTGTTCTTTATTTGTGCTGCTAAACATGCAGAGTGAGTACAACCCCAGTGTGTGCGTTTGAGAGAGAAGTAGTCGGCCATGACAAATGATTATTCCCCATGATTGAAGTTATCATGCATCCCATCTCGGCTTAAATATAAAACTTAAATAAACCCCTGCGGTTAAAATGCTCCTCTCCCTGCTGATGTTTTGCAGGCAGGCTGATGTCAGGCTGGAGCAGCAGCTGTCAGGCCTGTCTGGAGAAGCAGCTTTTCTTCAACATGTCGGTCCTGCAGCCTGTGGAGCTGCTGTCTCTGGCTCAGCTGGAAATCAAGTTCCACTGGAACCTCTTCCAATCTGCAGATTACCTTCACGGGCCCCGGGCCCTCGGCGTGTCTCTGTATAAAGTGCTTCGAGCCACGCTGAGGGGAGCCAATCCCCAGGCCAACCGCAGACTCCTGCTGTCCCAGTCGGTCCAGCTGCAGCCTGAGCCCGCCTCCATCACCATGGACCTCACCTCGCTGGCAGAGAGCTGGCGCAAACCGGGACGCAACTACGGTTTAGTTTTAGAGCTGCTTCCTCACAGCACAGATTCAAAGGAGCTTCTTCCATTTCACCCCGGGAACTCCCTCCCTTTGGAACCAGCCTTCACCCTGCCGCTGATCCAGGCCTCGCTGGTGGCCGTGTCCCTTAACCCCCATCAGTGTAGCTCTAGACAGAGAAGAAGTGCTGTCCACCTCCCGGTGACACCCAGCAACGTGTGCAAGGCCCGCCGCCTCTACATTGACTTTAAAGACGTGGGTTGGCAGGACTGGATCATCGCTCCACAGGGCTACATGGCCAACTACTGCCACGGCGAGTGCCCGTTCCCGCTCAGTGAGAGTCTGAATGGCACCAACCACGCCATCCTGCAGACCCTGGTGCACTCCCTGGACCCGCACGGCACGCCACAGCCCTGCTGCGTCCCCATCCGCCTCTCCCCAATCTCCATGCTCTACTACGACAACAACGACAACGTGGTGCTCCGACATTACCAGGACATGGTGGTGGATGAGTGTGGGTGTCGATGATGTCTGTGGACATTTCTCACCACCATATATCCACCAGTTATTTTTTTTTTAAAGCTTTTCTTGGTCCAAAGTTAGGATGTCTCAATTTCTTAATGTGACTTAATGCTGTTTGTCAGACGAGGAATTCAGTGTACAATGTTCTTTGCAGTCAATGATATAGAATTTTAACATTTTGTATTCTCACAGACATGTAGACATTTTTTAATATGAAGGCTGTTAATAAAAATTACAATAAAACCACACTGGAGGACTAAATTTGAAAGACAAGTTTTCTTAAGTATTCAGTTTTGGTGGAGCTTTCTTAACAAATCCACACTTAAGATAAGGGGGCTGAAAATCAAATCACTTGGGGGCCACTGGCCAGGTTATCCTCTCCTATGGGTCCCCTCAGTGGATGATCGGGGGGGGGGGGGGTGTTGTTTTTGCAAGAATTTCAGAGACCAGTGCTTTGGAACAGCAATCCAGATGTGAGGAATAAATCATGCATTATCTTTAGAGGGTTTGTGCTGACTTTAATGAAAGAAACCCTATGTTCTGTGTTTTTGTCACTGGGAAGATTGCATATCATCCAATAATTTTATATTTTCATCATTCTTCCCCCCCCCCCCCCCAGCAAAATTAAAGACCCTTGTGAGACTGAAATGTATCAGACAGCTAGCTAATCTAAAACTGAGCAGCTTGTCTTTCCTTCCCCTCTCCTTTGTCCCTAGTGTGCCGCTCTGTTTATTCCAAGAATGCTGCTTAAGTAACCGGTTACTTTAAAACAAAAGCTGGTAGTTTAAATCTCACATTTGAGAAGCTGAAAGCAGAGAATATCAATGTGTGCTTAAATGATTTCTGTTGATCTACTAATCAATAAATCAACTATTGAAATAATTGTATCCTGAAGATAAAACTTACAAACAAATTCTCATTTTAACTGTTATACAGCCTAGTATTTGCTTAACAATGGAAACAAAATTATACTCAATGCATTCACTTTGCAATCATGTTTCTTCGCCAGAATCAATACTGATAGAAAGAGACTCAGATCAGCAGAAATTCTCTCCGCCTTTACGTGTCTCTACCGGTTTCCTATGGTGTCAATGTCTCCCTGACAGGGACCAGCTACTCTCTTATCTACTAAAGGAGAAATGAACTCTTATCTCACCTTCCTGCCTGATAACACCCCCCACCAGCTACCTCCTCCCTCACTGTGCCACACAGACCACTGGAGTTGCCTTGACGACAGCTAGTCGCCACAGCAACCGAGAGAGGCTGACAGGTTGTACTAATTAGTAAGAGACAGGGAGACAGAGTTTGGGGTGTGAAGGAGGAGAGAAGAAGAGACCCAGTGAGCAGTTGTTGGCTCCCAGAAGGTTCTCCTAACGTTCCCACTGGGTTGTGGTAATGTTAATCTTTTAAAGGTTCCTAGCCTGTCTCTCTTTCATTCCCACGTTATGAGAGCATTCTTGAAATGCTCTCAAACAACATTATTAACCCTTTAAACTATTAAATTTCACTTTTTGATTTTCACACTTGTTCCAACCCATGCAGTCCATTGTTCCAACACTTACTGACTCAAATACTGATGTAAATATTTAAAACCAATTCAGGAAAGTGTGTTTTTGTTGTTACGACTATTTCACATAAAAAAATATTGTAGACGCTCTGAGCATCAATTCATAGAAATGTCCCTAAAAGAGTTTTAGGCATTTTTTGGTGGGTTTTGGAATCTCGACTAGAAGTGAAGTGAAAGATTCCTGGAACCGTAAGTGCTTCAGAGGTCAGGAGGTTGAATTAAGAGCCGTTTAGTGCACACCTTGTTTACCGGTTCATAAGAAGTCATGCAACAGAAACAGAGTTGGAAATAAATACTGTCCTTTGAAGAGTTTCAGAAGTTAACAATACAGCAGAAAGGTAGAGCTAGAGGGTGCTAGTCCCCTTTCCCTCTTTTATTTTATTTTTCATACACATCCACACTCCAATAAAGGGACACTTTATTGAACTTTCATAAAGTTGGCAAAATCTGTGTAGCAGGGGCTGTGATACTCTAACTTTTATTCCCTGGTATGGGTTGGGCTAAAAAAAAAAACACAGGGTCCCTCATTTCCCATAATGGAACCAAAAGGGTCAGCCTGGTTTCCACTGGTTGCAGAACAATGGGATTTTGTTTTTTAAAACTGGGAGCTGCACAGTAAAACCATTGACCACAGATTTAAGCCAATCCAGACCAATCCATCTCTAATTCCTAAAAGATGTTAGATCTGAAAGCAAAGGTGTAGCAAAAGTATTTTTATTTATTTTTTTTTTTTTTTGCATCCCTTCCTGTTTATTACTCTGCCAGTTTTTATTTTTTATTCAATCATATAGTTTTCTTATTTTCCTCTGATGTGTAACATAACTGAACTGAAACAGAAGATGAATGAGAGAGAGAGTGAAGCAGCAGAGGGATAGATGGGAAAAGGAAGGAGAAGCCTCAGGCTGTGCAACAGTACTTTGCTGTCAAAGACAAAGTCATTTCCACTTTACCCTCTAGGGGAGGGTAACAGTCAGATTCACAGAAGTGTTTTCTTCCTGTCTCTAAAACTAAAACACTCGCTCTCTCCTCCTCCCGAATGAATCTTCACTGAGTTACGGATGAGCCACAGAGTCAAATTATCTTTAAGCTTTGCGTCAGTGGTGAAGCCCGGGGACACCCTGAGCTCCTTTAACACTCTCAGAAAAAAAGATACAGAGTTCAACCTTTTTTTATTGGGTCCAGGGGTCTGGGACAAAGTACCCCTTTCTTTTTTAGTCATGCCAGCAGCGTTGCTCTGTGGTCCACCACTTTGGTCCGGGCTGAAATATCTCAACAACTGTTGGATGGGTTATTATGAGATTCAGGACAGACCAGCATGATTCCTCAGAGAATGAATCTTACTGACTTTGGTGATCCCCAACAACAAATCACGTCTCATTTAAAAAAAAAAAAAAAAAAAAAAATGAACGATGTCAGAATAATTTAAAGTGTTCCTATTATGCTTATTTCCAGGTTCATTGTATTTGGAGGTTATATCAGAATAGGTTTATATGGTTTAATTTTCAAAAAACACCATATTTCTGTCATACTGGACATTGCTGCAGCTCCTCTTTTCACCCTGTGTGTTGAGCTCTTTGTTTTAGCTACAGAGTGAGACATCACACTTCTGTTCCATCTTTGTTGGGAGTCGCACATGCTCAGTAGCTAGGTAAAGACAACTGTGAGCAGAGTATGAGGGCGTGCCATGTTAGCCGCTAGGCGAGCATTATAACGTGTGTTACGAAGTGACGCACGTTGGTCAAGGAAGTAAAGGCTGGACTACAACAGAGGTGTTTGGAGCAGTTTGTGAACAGTGTTTTCTGTTGGAGATGGTAAGTCCCTTTGGGGTGGACTTTGGGCTTTTTCACTTTGTAACGTTCACAAAAACGATGTAAAACCTGATAAAGGAAAGGGAAAAAGCATAAAATGAGCACTTTAAAAGACAGCAAAAAGCTTCTGAATAATTCCTGTAATTCAAATATGATCAAGTTGCATTCTTATAAGCCACTGTCTTGTTACTTGCAGTCAACAAAGTGGTTAATTTGGGAATTAGGTGATTCGACTAGGATTACTGACTAAATTTAGCATTTCCACTGGGTAAAATGCATGTACCGGTCATACCAGTTGACAACAAATGACACAAATGACCTTTCATACACTGTTAAACAAAAACAAAAAAACAACCCGTGTTTTTATTGACTGGCGTCGCAACCTGAGTTCAGATGTTAACGGACACAGTGGATAATAGCTTTCCTTATTTCTTCCTTCCTCTGCAGTTTCTCCCACATGTGCACAGTCAATGAGAAATGAATAATCAATACCAGTCGAGATGGAGCCTGCGGAGCCAGTATGACTAAGCCATCCTGACTATGTTTCTGTCTTCAGTCCCTGTATCCATTTGTGTTTTCAAGGGAAGAGAAATCATAGTGCAACAGCATACGTTGATATTTTAGGACAGTGTTCTTCCAACTTTGTGGCAACAGTATGGCGAAGGCCTTGAACACCTTTCTGATGAAATACAACACAGACTGTGAGTCTCCCTACATCAGTATCGGACCTCACTAATACTCTTGTGTCGGAGCAAATCCCGGCAACCAGGCTCCAAAATCTGCTAGAAAGCCTAACATCAAAAGAGCGGAGACTGGAGCAGTTTATTGTCTATGTTTTGGAATGACATACACAAATTATTTTTCACTTTCGTTAACATAGCGTGGCCTTGGTGTAGGTCTGCACTCTCTGAAGACATTATAAGCCAAACTCTACGGTGAAAGGTATTACATTTAACAAAGCAACCGTACAAAGAAAAGATACTTTTATTTTAGTGAAGGATCTCAATACTTCTGAGACTTAGAGACAATATTTTATTGACCAGCAGGGGGCAATGTGGCTTCAGAGAGGACTGGCTTGTGTGTGTGTGTGTGTGTGTGTGTGTGTGTGTGTGTGTGTGTGTGTGTGTGTGTGTGTGTGTGGGTGTGTGTGTGTGTGGTGTGTGTGTGTGTGTGTGTGTGTGTGTGTGTTGTGGTGTGTGTGTGTGTGTGGTGTGTGGTTGTGTGTGTGTGTGGTGGTGTGTGTAGAGAGAGAGATACTCTCAGCATGAGGGTAGGCTTGGTTAGCAGTGGTAAGTGCTGAGTGACCACTGCAGTGCCCATCAGTAGTGAGGATGGGGGGTGTGTGTGTAGGGCTCATTGTTTGATGTCTGATTTTATTTAGGATGAAGTGTGTCATTCAAAACACAGTCAAACCTTATATTTGTTCCAATGACCGCAGTCGCCCCATCATCACAGACTGGCACTTATGAACGTTATGATTAATGTTTGCTGGGGCTGTACAAAGATGTATTTATACCAAGAATATATACAATGTTAGAATATAACAGTATTTTCAAATTAAACCCATGCTATGCACAAAACATTTCCATCTAAAACTCTTCAGTAATGTCAATTATGGCTGAAATGTTTGCGAAAAGATATGAAAAGATAGATTGGGACTTTAATGAAATACTATTCATTCCCATGCAAGCAATGGTCTCTTAACATTTCAGTACAATCACACACAAACATGTAGAAAAGTGTCAAAGAGAAAAAATGAATTAAATCATTATATTTTACATCATATTTGCAGATCAACCTTCGTTTTAAAACTATTTCACATTATCAATGTGTGTAAAATTTTTGCTGCAGCTTATTTATCACCTGAGTCTGCAGCTCTCCTCAGCTTCATACAGCTTCTTTCTGCAAATTGTCTTGGTTTTATGGTCCACAACTACTGTTTTGGTTCACCCTTCACTGCTCTCATAGGGCTGTTTTCACATGCACGCACGCAAGTAGTTGTTTTCAGTGAAAAACTCTAAAACCCCACTGTACACTGTCTGCCCAGACAAGCTGGTGAACATCGATTTAGCAGCTAAAGAGTCATATATTTCCCTCAGGAGGTCGTGGACACCATGAACAGAGCTAAAAGGAGGTTTAAATTTAACCTTAAATTCACTTGTTGGCCTAAAACACAACTTCAAATAAAGTTAATTTTGCTTAGTGGCATATCAAAAATTGACAGTGTAGTGTACACAACTTTGTTTCTTTCTTCTACTTTTGCTGCATTTGATTGACAAAGAATTGTTGTGGGTTAAAGAATTCTAACTTAAAAGGAAACAAGCATGAAGGAAACATGGCATCCTGTCAATTTATTCTGCAAGCTGTAGTGGCGATACAAAGTTCAGAGAATCTGACTTTTGGCACGTTTTTGGTGATTGTTGATGTGTGTGTGTGTTGTGGCTGTTAGAGGCTATTTGATAAAAGTGTTTAATTCAAAAATTAAGTTATTGTGAGTGGTTACATGTGTCAAATCCCAATGTATAGTGTGCCAGTGTTGTTTTAGCTTGTTTACAGCTTCCATTAGATGTTACGGCACCTTTAATGTGAGCAGATGATCATATGAGTGGCAAAGATGACAGTGAGGCACTTACTCTCTTTCAAACACACACAGACTCATTGTTCCATTGACCTCCATAGTGAGTTCAGTAATACCCCGTCTGATGGGACAAGCACTCTGACTAATGATCTGTCACCACACACACACACACACACACACACACACACACACACACACACACACACACCACACACACACACACACACACACACACACGCTCTTGGCTCCCGTATTTCAAATCCTTTTACAGTCAGTGTTACAACAACATGCATTTGGCGCGCACACACACACACACACATATAGTATCTAATCAATGATAATGGAATCACTGTGTATCCTGCCTCGTAACACAAGCTTCTGTGTCATTAACATGGTAACCTACACTTCCGATCACACACATACACGTTTACATGTTGGAACATGTATGTACACTCAAATGCACACTAAACCAGCTATCACACAGTAGATAATGCCGTCACTGTGCCGCAAAAACCCTAAAGGGTTCGATGACAATTTGTACAGAACAGAAACTATTATCCCTTGTGTTGTCCTTCTCGGTCAAAATTGAAAATCAACACTTTTTTCACATTTTTCGATGCTTTTTCCAACATTTTTGATGCTTTTAAAAACATTGTTAATGCCTTGTTTGAGGCATTTTTCCAAGCTTTATTCTGCTGTTTTCTAGGCTTTTAATGCCTTTAGTGGCTTTTTTCAATGTTTTTGGTGCTTTTGTCATTTTAGTCAACATTCTTTGATGTTTTTTTAAAAAACATTTTAATTGCAAAGAGCACTGCGTTGAACCATCCAAGTTATTTCTGGGCAATTTTGTTGAAAGAAACCCACATTTCTGATATATAAAACTTTCAAAAGGGGTCACACTTGACCCGAGGACAACAGGAGGGTTAAATTATACCTGTCTTTGATAGTTTTACCCATTCCTCGGTTATAGTTGCTCCCAGCAGCTTTGTGAATGAGTCTTAAGAGGAAAAACTCTTAGCTCTTAACTTTTTAGTGCCATTTAGAAGAACTCCTGGTGGTAAAATAAAATTCTCTGTGAATACGGCCCCTGGATGTCAGCGTGAGTTGTGACCGTGGGTACCCTTTAATGAGGGGACAGCAGGTTCCACCAACACACACTTTAACACCTCACCTTGAGACACACACACACACACACACACACGCACACACACACACACACACACACACACACACACACACACACACACACACACACACACACACACACACACACACACACACACACAAACAAACCATTACCCCTGACCCTACAGCCTTTATCTGTTGGTGTGTGAATGCGTGTGTGTTTACAGCTGGAGGAGCCGTGGCAGTTGGAGTATTTAATTACAAACCATACGGTTGAGCTGCTGCTTCACGCTGATAGAGTTCAACACATTTACATTAATTCTTACACAAATGTGATTTTAATGAGCATCTAATATGTGTCAGATAGTCAGACACAGGTCACTGACCGTCTTCAGGTTAATGTATCCTTTGGCCATATTTTTGAAGATTGGTCTCGGTTTAACTTCCATTTATATAATTGCTGGAGAAGAAATTGGTTAAATTCTCCTGTTGCTATGACTTAATTTTGCAAATCAATACAGGAAGGGACCTGCAGTTATTTTGGCATTTGTTACCTGTAGAAGCAAAACAAGAATGTATAAACGATGTAGTATTCTGCTTAAAGTGTGACTTTATGTTTATTTTGTATTGTATGGCACTCTGTATATTGTGTGTGTCATGGTTTTAGAGTTCAAAAGGAAGACACAAAAGCTGGAGACCAGTCTGGCAAGTTGGCAGAACAAAAAGTGAGCTTTAATAAACATAAGGCTGAATAAAAATCAAGGACACTAGGTTCATAATTGTAGTTTGAGGTTGTACCAGAATAGGTTTACATGGTTTCATTTTCAAAAAAAACCATATTTTTGTTGTACTGCACATTGCTGCAGATCTTGTTTTCACCCTGTGTGTTTAGGTCTCTGTTTTAGCTACAGAGTGAGACATCTCACTTCTTTACTATCTTTGTTGGGAGTTACACATGCGCGGTAGCTAGGTAAGACCACATCAGCTAGATAACTTTCTCCAACTTTGGTCAGTACAAGGCTGAGCTGGGAGACTTCTTCTAAACGAGGGCCACTTGTGGAATACCTGCAGCACAGGGACATGTAGTTGTTTTGTATATTTTGGTGAACTAGTATGTGCTATAGCAGTGTTTGCCATGGAGAACAAACTAGTATGCTAGTGCTGGCATGCTACGGTTAGCCACCTCATCTTGGCTAGCTACATAGAAAGTTGTGGAGATTTTGAACAGCTCACCTGCAGACTGAAGGCAGAGTACATTCAGAAACCTGTATCTCACTCAAAACAACATAGATAGTTTTTCCCCAAGTTTGTGTTAGTGTAGAAGCACCAAAGACACAAAATAACACACTAAATCCAAGAAAAGGTAATTATTTTATAATATGGGCACTTTAACACTAGAAGATACACTGAAAGCCAGGAATGAACACAGAAAATCAGACACTGAAACAAGAGAACAGCACAAGCAAAACAGGGTGGCAACGGGGGACATGATGGCAGACGAGGAACAGGTGAAACACATCAGGATGGGCCAGATGATTATAAAACACACAAGGTAGATAGTACAACAAGACATTAAAACATGAGAAGAACCTACAAAAAAATACAGGAAAACAAACAGGAGCATGGCAGTGTGGTTCATTTAGTTTTAAATGGATGCAAAGATAGAGTCAAAACATGTTGTGTCTCTGCATGAGATGGTTCTGTAAGACACAAGGGTAGTCTGACGGAAAACACTATATATAGTCAGGTTTCCATCTAAATGTAGTGCAAGTTTGAAGTGAATTTCCTAAAAAAAATCAGCAGAAGAAATTGACTGCATGTTTCCCTCCACTGTACTGTTGTGTGATCATAAGGAGTTGGGCGTAGCAGTTTGTGGTGCTAGTTCTTCAGTTCGGTGCCAAATAAACCGTTGCAGAAGAAGAAAAATAGAATTAGACAAAATAAGAGCATCAGTCATACCTCAGATGGCAAAAAAACATGTGAAAAATGTGATGGAAATTTGTTTGTTTCATGTGTTAATTTGAAGAAGGTTACAGTCTCCTCTCCTATTTGGACTTTTCTAAAGATTTCCAGTGTTTAAGCCAAGGTTTATTTATGCACACCTGCACATAAAACAGATGGATGGAAAACATTATGAGCCTCACTACCAGCAAGCATAATTATTCCAAGATAGAATGTATTGCTTTATAAAATTATTTTGTTTAATATGAAATTTTTTTTGACTGACAATTGCAAATGCACTTTTTTCTGAATGTGTGTTGATATGTTTTGACAAGAAAGACGACAACAACAACAACAACAACAACAACAAGGTGACAGAAAACTGAAAACATGACCTAGGATGGGGAGCTGGGGCATGACACAAGGGGATAATGTCTGCAAATTGATATTCAATATCTTGAACCACAAATAGAAGTAGATGTTGACGTTGGCATATGTTTCTTATGTCTTCTACCTCTCCTCACACAGAAGTCAAACTAGTGCTGAGCTGATGAGGCCCAACAATAGCGTGTTTTGCACCGTTTCATGCACAAGTGAAAAATACAGTTTCATAATATGTGTCTGTCCATATACACCACATCATTGTGTATAGCAGCTATACAGTATGTGTAGTTTTTGTAGTTTTGCTACAGGTCCCGGCAGCAATAGGTTTCCATTCCTGAAAAAAATCTTCCAATAATTCTGGTATTTACTGTATGTGTTTGGGTTATGTATGTCCATCACAGTCATCAGACACATAAATGTAACTTTTAGCAAGCAATGAATCCAGGAAAGATAAAAATGATTTACTCTACACTGTGTCAGGTTTAAGCAGCATACTGCATGATTTTCTTTTACTGCATGTAATTGAATGTAAAGCAATGGCTACCATACACAAATCTAAAACACAACTGCATGAGATTTTTAGTAAATGGGTTAAAACATGCAAAATCTCCGTTGGCACTTAGAATTTGGGGGGAAACCCAGAATATATTTGGGACTCTTATCACTGTTGGAATAAGGCAAGAAAAGTCACACAGGTGCACTGATTAAAATCAATGATCAACACATGCAATATTAAATCAGAACCTCCTTTGGAGAAATAAATCCTGTTTGAGGCTTTAGACTGTCTGAGTCTGAGGTGATGGAGAGGATACTGCCAGGAAACCTTTTCAAATCTACACACACACACACACACACACACACACAAAGTTCAACTGCTACTATCTATATATAGGTCTTCTCATCTATTCTGTTGTCTCTCTGGTTCAGGTTGTTGTTGTTGTGTGTGTGTGTGTGTGTGTTTTTGAGAACACTGCCCCCCCCCCCCGCTGGGACTTTCAGACCAGCATGAGTAAGCACCCAGTCGGATTTACAGCATATGATTAAATTAGCATTCGTTCCACAACCTGAATATTAACTCATCCAACACACACACACACACACACACACACACACACACACACACACACACACACACACACACACACACACACACACACACACACACACACACACACACACAAGCACAAAGTGATTAATTTTGTCTTAGAAAAGAAAATTGACACAAAAAACCCCGTCTGTCACAAGGCCTGAGGTGCGTCTGGTTTGTAGGTCTGTGAAAAACGGCAGCAGAAGATGATCACCTGTTCACTCCCTGAGGACAAAAGAGGTGTTTTTTAAATCTTTTTTATTTTTTAAGGGAACACTGACAAAGCCGATTTACAGAATCATCCTGCACCACATTTATGCAGGGGGCTGTCCAGTCTTCTTTTAATTCTAGATTACACATAAATACACTTACTATAACCAAAAACACAGAGTGAGGCTAGAGCCCAGTGATCTGCCTTGTCTGTGCACCAGCAATTACATTTGTTTCCATCCGCTTTATTTGTTGTAGAAACATGACCAATTAAGCATAAAAATAAGGAACTACCGATCTGTTCTCTTGTCCTTTAGAATCCTTTATTTCTACTTTCCTGTACTCAATAAGCTGTCCTCTGGAAGAAATACTCCCAACAATATAAAGGATTCTTTCACCACCTTGTAAGATACAGTTTTATGTGTGAGTCTTAAATATAATTTGCCCGACTCTGTGACAGAGTTGAGAATAAATAATTAATAAGGAAGCTCAAAAGATGTGCAATGCCAGTGAGGAAGGCAGGAGAAACTGTCATGATGCTTTGAGAATTGTAGGCAATACATTAATTGTATTTATATCTTTTAGCATTTTGAACCGGAAATTAATGAGTTTCTGAAGGGTAACTTTTACATTTTAGTTACTAAAGTAACTTGTGACCATATATGCTGTATTTTTTGCTAATATTTTGTTTAATATTTTGTCAATTTTCATACCACAAAAAATCAAATGAAAAAAGACCAATATGCAGACTTTATGAATATGAACACATGCTATACATAATATAATTTGCTCAAATATTATATACAGTAGACTATGACACTTTACTACTTTTATTACACTTTACTAAATCTCTGTTAAATTACTGAAACAGTTTATATAACAGCCCAGCGGGGAGCTAATGATGTGCTCTAATGAGGTTTTCTGAATCATTTGTTTTGAAACTTTCCACTGTCTTTACTTTGTTCCTTGTTGACAGTTTTCATTCACATTTCCTTTGTCTGGCATTTATGAATTTAAATGCTGTCATCCAAAATTTAACTATTTCTTTTTTAACCATAATTCTACAAAAATGCTATCTCCGTTTCTACTAGGTAACCAATCAATCAAACAATAGTTGAGTGAGTAGTTTTTGGTCCACTTGGTGAATGTAAGTCCAATATTCACTCTCTTTTTAGCTCTGGTTTGGTCTCCACCTCCTCCTGAGAAAAGAAAAGGTGTCTGTTGTCCCTCTATGTTACATTAAAAGTCATTTAGCTGACTCATTTATCCAAATCGACTTCCAATAAGTGCATTCAACCAAGAAGGTACAAACTACAAACTAAGCCAAACTGCTACAAAGCAACATGTAAGTGGAATTTTTTGTTTTTTATCAAGCATTATCTTCTTAGCCAAGGTGCAGTCGGAAGAGAAGTGTTTTTAGCCTGCGGTGGAAGAAATGCAGACTTTCAGCTGTCCTGATGTCAACGGGGAGCTTGTACCAGCATTTGGAAGCTAGCACAGCAAAGAGTGGGTATTTCTTTGAGCGATGAGGGAGCAGCAAGCAGGTTGGCTCATGCAGAGCAGGGGTGTAAGGTTTAATCATGTCCTGGATGTAAGCTGGATATAAGCTGGGCCGGATCTGTTGTTGTATGTGTTACATGTTCACCAGCTAGTCACTAAGTGCGTCTGAATACTGTTTGTCTACTGTTTGGAGCTGTGCTGGTAGAGTACAGTTGGTTTATCAGAGCTTGATATGAATGAGGTTGATGAGACTGAACCATACAGTGTTGTACAACCAAAACAATGAACTGAAAGACTGAAAAGCTTTGCTGACAAAGGGAGCTGAAAAGTTGGGTTTTTGTTACTGCAGCTTTAAATATCATTGCACTTCAATGACATTCAATGGCAAACTATTTTGTATTACCTTCTGCCAAAGAGGTTCCTCCACAAGTGTCAAGACCCCAAGAAGAATCCTGTTCTGACTCAACACAGATAACCAAATGCAATCTTTCACTATGAATTTATATCCCACAGTCACTTTGCACTTGTGTTGAATGTTGATTTATGATTTAACTTCACTGGCTGCACTGCTGAGACTTACACCATTGAGACACTCACTTTATCCACATGCATGCAGCGTGTAGAACACATTCTATCGGTTACTTTTCTGCGATTGCTTGAATTTTCCCAAGGCAACGGGAAAGTTCAGGCAGAGTATCTTGAAATCGGTTATCCCTGCCCATCTGCTGCTCCTGGCAGGTTTAAAGCAAACAATCAAACTGAACATGATTGTTTGTGAAACCTGTGAAGCCATATGCCACAGCAAACAGGATGATTTCAGAGTGCAGCAGAGCCTCAACCATAGAGGGCAAAATCAATCAGATGTCTCACTTTGACTGAGATTCTGCTAGATTGAAAAAGACCTATATTGTTGTACATGTATTGAAATTTTGTTTCTCCATTATAGTTTATTTGCTCTTTAACAAACCAGGGTGGGACACAGCTCAGGGAGCAGCACGGACAGAAAGGTAAGAGACAAATTCCAACTCAAGCAAAAGTAAAAGTAAACGTGTGTTTGGATTGGATGTGAAGCACATTTTAGTGGTGCAAGTGGATACAAAGTCAGACACAGATTTGCAACCAGGTGAAACAAATTACAGTGAAGATGCATCCACGTGAGTCAAAAGTTTCAACTTAAAAACCTCATTCAGACAAACTTGGACATGTGGCTTGCTTCAAATGTTTAATAAGGATGGTAGTTTAAAATTATCTGAAAATTTTTGTTATTTAGTATTTCTGTTTTTTTGACAGCTTTTCACGAACCCCATTTCCCAAAACCCCCAGACATTTGCAGGCTAAACTTTACGACTCAACATACAGTTATAGGTGAGTTGAGGGAATGCGGTTGGATCAGTCATGTCTGTAGCAACAGTAGGACATTTTTAGATAGCTGGTTAGAAAAATTACTTTAGAAGAGAGCTTTGGTGAGTTTAATGGATGAAACTAAGCTACAATGACAGAAGTTCCTGCACTGCAGCGACTGTGATCTTTTAATGGGAGCTATATTTTATACTATATTCTTCCTGTGATACATGAAGTACCTACTTTTTTTTTGATGGCCTCATGCACTAACAAGCACGCGTGGCGGACCGGCTGTTAAAATAAACAACAGAGTAACTTAGATTACAGCACACACACAGCGAGTGTGACTTCTCAGGACGCCATTAAGTCAGTATTTCTTTACATAGAAAATATTTGTTCACTGCTAAATTAAGGCTCTGAATGTCAAGTACAACCCTTTCAACTTTGTTTAAATCACAAAGATTCAATTACTTTATGTTTTCAGAAAGGCGATAATAGAAATGCTTAATGGGAATTTTCTTTGTATGATGTAAATCATTTGTTTGCAGAGAGCATTAATCAGAGCTTTAAACCAGCAAGAAAACTGATTATCGTCTTCAGGTTTATTTGAGAGTTATGATATACAGTGGAATGTCATTCCCATCGGTACTGACATAAATCTATTATCTTAGCATATTCAACATGCATGCTGTGATGAAACTGAATCTCTTCCTTCTCCATTCTCCAGCTCTCCCGGCCGCTGTAAGATGTAACATAATGCAGTTATCACCATGGAGATCTTCTGGACAATGTCAAGAGTCCTCTCTGTCTCTCTGTAGATTTGATCCCAGGCTTCAGAGCTGCCGACAGACGGAGCAGATGGATGACGCCTACACTAGAATATGAAAAAATCAACTTCAAGGGTAGGATTTTATTTTTTACTACGAAACCGTGTGAATACCAAATGACAAAGATTACATAAACATCAGCTCAGCAGCTTTTTGTGTTACAGAAAAGACTTTGGATGGAAGAGCATTATTTAAAGAAGATAGAGCACTACTTACTGTAAAGCTGCAACATCCAACCATTTTCAATATAATGAAACTAAAAAGCCAGAGGCAGGCAGTGGCTTATCAAGGATGCAGACTTTATTCCTACAAGAACAAAGAGCAGGAACTGGTAATGAACACAAAACACAGCGAAGCTAATCCTGTTCAGCTAATGTAAGCTTGATCATAAGCAACCTTGTAGAAATGCTTTCATGTGAAGAGGTGACTGGGCTTTTTTTTGTGCATTTATGTTTCTTTGGGGTGAGAATTAAAGCTTTTGTTTTGTTTTACGGCAACATTGTAATTTGAATCCTGTTTTTCATGCTGGCTTTAAGACACTGCGCCATGAAATGTTTTTTTTTAATAAGCTCAAAGGACTTAGCAATTCTCTAGCTGATAAGATTTGAAAAATAAACTCATCAGTATTTTGTTTTGGCTGACATTACCTTTGGGCCATTAACAATTGGGCCTTAACTGGGTTTTTTTTTATCAAATAATTTTATTTTACAACAGCCTTAATAGTGTTGATGGGATAGACACTTTACAGTCCAGTGTATTTTGTACTAAAAAGTTATTCTCTGGCAGAATAAAGACTTCATAACATTAACTGATTAGCTTTCAATCTTAACTGCTTGTAATATGGCTAGTGAGCTAAACACCAAATAATTTTTTCTCTGCCACTTTACAGTGTGACCGATTTCTTAATCTTAAATACGTCCAGCATGGTTTTAATTTTAATTGAATTGAATTACTAGTTAAGCATTGCTGTGAGGTGAATTGTACACACACACACACACACACACCACACACACACACACACACACACACCACACACACACACCACACACACACACACACACACACACACACACACACAAAGGAAGCAGCTGTAAAACCTTGAAGAAAATTGACTAAACGTCACAGGCATCCTGAAATTGTTCCTTCTATCTCAAAATGAGATTGTCTGATGAAAATTGGGCTGTATCAGTGAACTGTTTATTATTATACATCAGGTGTCACAACGTCTCTGTCCCTCCCCTCACCCACACTCACTTCCCCTGCTCTTTGCATTGCCGTTCTCTATCCATCCACAAAATTCTCTCAAACTTTCCCACCTATCCCAGTCCGTTAACTCTCATTCACCTGCTCACCTGTTTCCACTTTCCCTCGTCAGCCCTACAGGATATGACCAGCCCATTTCCACTCACTCCCCGCCACATTGTCAATGCTGCCGGATGTCAATTCCCTTCCGCTTTCTTTGTGTTGGAATTTTTAACTGGTTGATTTATGAGGACTATGGTTAACTGCTCCTCAGATACACAGGACTATCTAATCTGAGTTGTCTGTTGCTCGACTTAAACGACCTTTGAACGTACCACCAAAACAATTTCCTGGCTCTGTCCAGCACCACCGAAGATGATTGTAATTGGTTTAGAGAAATGCCAATAAACCAGACCACATTTCTCTCCCATACCGGAATGCTGTGTGGACTAGCTAGACCCTCCTTTGCAGCTCAGTTGAGGAGGGTCTGGCAATGCAAGACTACCTGTTCCTTACCATTGCTGTGAGAACATCTCTCTTTATCCTCCCTGCTTTCCTGGTGTGTATTTGTTAGCACTGTCTCTGCTGCAGGATCTCACTCACTGTTTTAAGATAACTCTAGGTTCTATGAGTCCAACAATGTGGAAATCTGAATACGGTACGTTAAAAAAAAATTAGTAGGGCACCATTATGGAAACAACAAGTCTGTTGATACAAAATATGTTGTTTGTAATTGCCCTCCACAACAATGCATACAAACCCTTTTCTGTCAGTTTGTTCCAAAACTGTCCAAATAAATTATGGCACAAACATGACTTGGTTAAGGTTGGATTAACATCTTGGGTTGGGTAAATGTGGCTCATCATGGTTGGTTGTCATGGTTACAATATAGGTGGTTAAAGTCAGGGAACTATCATGGTCAAAATAAGCCAACGTTGACTTGTCGGTAGAAAATGGGACACACACACAGCACTGCATAATATATTTCAGTCTGTCCATAGCAACAATGCTGATGCTTATGATTATTTTTGCTATTACTGTTATTTTGTTTATCCCTCTTATCCTTTTAGATCGTTCTAACCTCACTTATTTGAAGTAGTACTGTACGATTGGGATACTTGCCTTGATTTGATTAGTTCTACTCCTTTTTATAGTCTACTGTAATAAAGTATTATTGAATTAAATTAAAGTCTATTAATGGTCCTCTGTGAGATAATAGAGCCGAGTGTGAGGGTTAAAACATCTGTGAGCATGTTCTTGTAGCTTGGGGAGAACAGAGATCGAGACAGAGATTGAAAGAGAGAGTAGAATGAGAAGGAAATAAGGTTCAGTACGTCCTAGAATAGAAAAAGAAAATCCATTTATTCTGAGAGGCCTGTGGGGCTGGAGGTAGCATGAGTACACTGTTACTCTACACGCACATGCACATGCACGCACGCACACCACACACACATACACACACACACACACACACACACACACACACACCACACACACACACACACACACACACACACACACACACACACACACACACACAGATAAACCTCTCATCCTACTGGATAAAATTAATTATTTTCCTCCTTTCCCCCTTTTTTCCCTTCCACCCCTTTTTCCCTCTGTCAGAGCAACCCCCATAACAACCTGGGCCCATATCCCATCACACACACACACGCACACGCCACGCACACGCACACGCACACGCACACGCACACGCACACGCACACGCACACACACACACACACACCACACACACAGAGTCACTTACCTGGTCACCTGCCTGAGGGGTTGTGATGCTGTTTCACTCTTTGCAGGGGTCTCTGTTTCTTGTCTGCCCGGCCACAGAGAATAGGAGGCCATCAATAATCCTGCTGAGAGGAGAAGAGAAGAAACCAAGAAAAAAAAAAAAGGAGGAAAATAGGGTAAATAAAGAAGAAAGGAGAAAAGGAGCAAAAGGCAAGGACATCAAAAACAAGGAGAAGACAAAAGAACAAACTATAAGAAGGAGGGAGAGGCAGGAAACAATGAGTGGACACAAGTTAAGGAAAGGATAGAGGGGGATAAACAGAAGAAGAGGGGGAAGAGGAAGCAAAGAGAGGACTGAAGAAAGGGAGGGAAAAAGTAAGCAATAATAAAATAGGAGAGAAAACATTGAAGAGGAGTAGAAAGAGGCGAGAGAAGAAGAAAGAATTAAGAAAACATTGAAAAGCAAGAGTAGAAACAAGGATGGAAGAAAAAGAACGGAAAGGAGTGAGGAAACCAAGAGGAGAATGTGGAGGGGGTGGGTCAGCAGAGCTCTCCGTTCGGCCTGATCCTGATGATTCCTATTGGCAGATTAAGACCGAACATGGTGTAGACGTTGTTTCTTTACACCTGTTTGTACTTTTACACCTCTGAGGACCATTCGTGACACCTTAATCCTCAAACCAAGTCTTAAGCAGCCCTTTAAAGAAGTAAGAAGAGGACAAAATGTTCTTACTTTCTCCAGTGTCCTTGATGTCCTTAATCTCAAGGTATAACATTTAAGCTGGTCCTCACAAAGATAGACGTACAAGAGCACACACACACACACACACACACACACACACACACACACACACACACACACACACACACACACCACACACAGAGAAGGGAATGAATAAAGAGACAAAAGTTAAATATCTTTTTTGCCCTCTTCTTCACTACACTGTGCTGAGTTGATTCTCCCTCCTCCCCATTTCACCTCAAATCCATCTGCTTCTCTCTCTCCCAAACTAAATCTTTTTTCCTCCATCCTTTTTCCCATCCCTCTGTCCCCGCCAACCTATTTCCTTCGCTTCTAATCCCCCAACCTTCAAACCACCTTTAAACCTTCCTTCAAAGTCCAGAAATACCTTCTGTTCTCCTCCACCCTCTAAAATATCACCTGTCAACGCTGATACCTGAAATGGACACCAGAAAAAGACGTTGCAGCTTTGCATGTCTCAACCACGTTTTCACACACACACACACACACACACACACACACACACACACACACACACACACCACACACATATTCAGTGAAATTACCAGACATTTGAGAGACTTGTTGTGCTTTGCTATGAAAATGATTTCAAAAAAGATCTGATAAAACTTTGGACGTACTTGCTTTTCTTTTACTGTAGACAAAGCTTTTATGTCAATAAATATCTCGTTATGTCGTTGCATGCCCTCTACCCCTCTATTACCACGGCGGCTGTTAAAGACACTACAGATTAATTCATCAAAAAATGTAATACTAATCATCATGCCAGGTGGGAAGCTGAGTTACTGTTACTCCATTAATTATGTAATCTGGTCATGTTTTTAAGAAAATTTGCATGTAAGGTTAGTTGATAGAAACACAATATGTGTTTTAAAGTGCAATCTTTCAGTGTACTCTACAGACTCTGTTACTGTTGTCCTTGTACCAGTGGTACAATTTAACCAAACACATTTAGTGCAATGAGGTACTCAAACTTAAGTATTTCTATTTCATGCCACTTTATACTTTGACGTTATTTCATTTTAGAGGCAAATTATGTACATTTTACTAACGGTTACTCTCTAGATAAGGATTTTGCATTCATAATATATTATTTTCTCATAAAGTATGATGCATTTTTATATATCAAACTATTATTCAATCTATATTTAAACTTTGACCAGGTACAACATTAAAATGCTCCAATCCAATATTATGATATACTGTATAACAACAGTTTACTGCACTGGCTTACTTACTGGCTTATTCTTTGGTACCTTTATTTTTTATACTTTATGTACCTTTAGCTGGTATTGCATTTAAATAAAAACAATTTTGAATGCAGAACTTTTACTTTAGTTTAGTATTTTTACACTGTTGTATTGCTAATTTAAGTAAACCTAATAGTTTTTCCACCTCTGCACTGTAATAATAACTCTAAGTTATGTTATTCAGTTTCCACCGCAGACAAAAAGAGTGAAAACATCCACAACAAAAGTTCACTTCTCTGCATGTTCAGGATGTTCCAAACACCCCATCAGATTTAAGTTGCAAGCTACAGTGTTCAAAATGACAACAACCAGTATTTAGCTCTCTGAAGCCCAAGCCGTTTGGAGCGTTCTTTGCTTCTGTCACATTATTTCTCACTGTGAGCTCATTTTTCACTCATCAGAACGATTTGCATCTAACATTAAAATTAAGTAGGATTAACTCCTAAATGTATTTTGAGCAATATAACAAAGTTATAATGGCAGAAACATAACAAAAAAGGAAAAAAACGTAAGTTACATTTATTTGCTAATTTATTTATATTTTTAAATAGAGCAGCAGTTGAAACAGATAATTCAACATTTCCCTGAGGGAACACATGCATTGTGTATCCAATACGGAAAAAAAAGAGGGATGCTAATGAATAAACATTCCAAAGGGCAAGAAATGTTCACTTAGACAGGACAGAACAACTAAACAAAACATGTCAATCATTTCAACATTTGGTTTGTGCTACATTTTGAGGTAGTTGGCGGTTGTACAACTCTGTTGGTTAGTGGCATTTGAAAGCATGTCACTACAGATGACAATGGCTCTCTTTCTGAAAACAATGAATGGTGCTGTGTGCATTCAACTTGATCCCTCCAATCTGGTTTATTGGCCCACGTGTTTCAAAGCACCTTCAGGCCAACCTTTTATTGCTGAATAGACATTTTGCCATCTACCACACACCGACACAGTGTGACTGCAGCCTGAACTGATCATTTCATTTCTTTTTAGTCCCTCCTGGCTCATGCTGCTGACGGAATCCTTGTGATGGGCACTTTGGATCCAAAAGGAGAACATTTGAAAGTATAAACCTCTGGAGGTCCGACATGTCCATCCACATATAATATGGCACTGGTTTGCTTTTGTGCCAACAGACACACTAACCTGACCTGTTGAAAAATGATGTTCTGTCGATATTGTGTGTGTTGTATTTTGTCCACATAATGGGGGATAGACCACAACAACCCTGCATGCTGTAGCCCCAATGATTTTGATGATGTTGGATCAACACCACAGTCTCATTGTGTGCCTAAACTAGCCTCACAGTAGGTGGACAAGAGCTGACAGTGCAGTTTAAGAAAACACATTTAAATAATAATAAAAAATAAGCAAATGAAGAAAAAAAAGCTGAAAAAAATCAAACACAAGAAGAGTCAGAAACATTCACCAATTTACCAACATGAACTCCTGGAAACCTGAAATCTTTATTTAATTTGTTTTACTTTAAATACGTATTTATTGTCCACGCCCTCTCCTAGATTTTTAATGCACAATTGATTATATTATTTGTCTAATCCATTGTTGTTCTCTTTGTAAATTCTTTGCATATTCATTTTTTTCCAATAAAGTTGAAATAAAAAAAGTTTCCACTTTACCTGACCTGCATGGGTGTCTGATTAACTAATGATTACTTGTTAATTAAAATGAATTGTCTAATTAACTAGAATGGTCTCTGAAGTGCAATAAAAGTCATCACATGAGAGCACAACTATTATCAGCTCAGCTTGATTAGCGCCTTCATGCAGGGGGGCCAAATAGGACCCACATCCAGCTCTGGGGCTGGCCATATTTAATGTTTTGGGGACCCAAGTGAGCTGTTTCTGGGGGACAAGAGGTTTCAACAATGCCCCTGCCTCAATATATTGGTCTATGAGTGTAATGGAAATAAAATATTATCAGTCACTAACACTAGGGGCACATTTGGCTTTAGACCCAAAGGAGGGGGGTAAAGATTAGGAACAAGTCTGCTAATAAATCTCAATCTTGTAAGGAATAGTAATGAAACTCTCGAAAATGGCTGAAGTCGTTTATTTTATAATGCTGCTAAACTACAGCGTTAGGTCAATTCTTTTCAATAAGAGTGGAATATATAATACACTCATACACTGCTTCTGAGCACGTTCAGAGAAGACAAGAGGTGATTAAGGAAATAAAGTGAACTATATATAAGGGGGCATTTGTCTTATCAGTGGTGTGAGATAATATGAGACAGTGTTTTTAAATTTATTAACCATAAAACAAAGACTTAGTCTGGATTAGAGTGAGGGAGACAGACTACATTGGGGCCACTATATCCTGGACCTACTGACACATTGGAGACGAGGAGGAATTAGGTCAGGGCTCAAATGTAGAAGGTAATAGATGGCTACAGCAGAGATTAATGTGCGACACCCTCTTTCTAGAGAGAAATAGAGAGGGAGAGACAGAGAGAGAGAAAGAGAGATGGGAGGTTGGTATTGGAACTAAATCAGACTGTCAGTTGGTGCTGAATTCTTCCTGAGGCGACAGAGGGGAGGAAGGGAGAGAGGGAGGGAGGGAGCGATGGCGGTAGGGAGGCGAGGAGGGAGGGAAAGGGGAGCAGAGCAATGGAAAGAGAACTGGGACATGGAGAGGGAGAAGAATAATGATGGAGGTAGCAAAGAGGCTGAAAGAAGATTAGGGTGGTGGAGTTCATGGGGTAGAAAACAGCACAGCCAGCATGAGAACACCGCAGAGATCAGGAAGGAAGTGGTGGCAAAAGAGGAAGCGGAGTTATTTCAGGTGTCCAGAAGTCCCATTCATTTTATACATAGATTATGTTAGGCAACTGACAGTTGGAGCACTCCCAAGGCAGCTTAGATAAACATGGAACTTTCTTGGTTGAGTCATCAGTACAAAAGATATGCAAAATATGTGGTTCTTTGATAAAAAGTAAAAGGTACATAAAAATTAAAGAGAGAAGTCCACTGTGAATCATTCATTCTATGAGCTTTACATTTTGTTGTGTTATTAATGGCAGGGTGGCGCTAGAGTAAACATTACACTTCTGATCAAAAAATCTGATCAAATATTCCGTAGTTGACTTTCAAATTCTGTGAGAACCTTTTGCCCCGTTTTGTTCCCATTTTAAAATGAAAAAGTTTTCTAAATTTTTACCACAACAAACGGTGAGGTCTTCAGCATAAAAATGGCTGCTCGGGTTGATGGTTACCATGTATAGGGTCATGAATTCCACCAACTTTTCTTTTCATCGGGTTTTGCTTCATCACTAACTTCCCTATCATTTCAGATCTTGCCTCCTTGTCAGGCCTGGCTACCAACTACTGTTGCCTCCAGATTTTGATAGTGATAAAACATTAATGCATTGCGAGTGGAACGTGATAAAAATGCCACTGGATCAATTCAGGTCAAAGTCTTCCATGTTAAACCATTCAAGTATTGATCAGTTTAACAGCAGTCTAAATACATGTAATCCAATATGCTGCATCCCATCCTTCATATCCAACTGGACATGATCCCATTTTAATACAGTGTACGTATGTCCCATGGATGTAATGTTCTGACCTTGACGTATTGACTTTTCTCTCCTTCACTTGGACATCAACATTAACCCATCCAACAGATGCACCACTCATGGGCTCCTGTTGTTTTTAAACCAGAAAAATGTCTCTTCTATGTGTATTTGCCTGAAAAAAGCCTCTCAAGTTGTTAATGTAGTGTTAATTTACCCTGTCAGAAACTCTTTTTTTCTAATTATTCCAACACCACATGAATTTAGCACAAATGCCCTAACTTGCAATGTTGAAAATTAAAAATGAAAAAAATATTTAGCTCCAAAATCAAATGTCTTTTTCCTCGGCCCATGCCACTCCCTTTCACAAAGTTTCTTAAAAACCGGGATAGTTGTTTTCCCGTAATCAATTCTATTCAATTTTATTTATAGTACCAAATCATAACAAGAGTTATCTTGATAAACTTTACCGACAGAGTAGGTCCAGACCACACTCTATAACTTACAAAGACTCAACAATTTCCCACGAGCAAACATTTGGTGCAACCGTGGCAAGGAAAAAAAACTTCCTTTAAGGCAGAAACCTTGAGTGGTGAGGAATAACTTCCTTTAGGCTGAAGCCTATGACAGACCCAAGCTCTCTGTGGGTGCCATCTGCCACTGCCGGTTTGGACACAGACACTGATACAGATATACAGATATAGAGAAACATGATTCATAACAATTATTGCAGTTGGAATGATGAACAGTGGCAGCTATAGTAGCAATAGCAATAAGATAATGAAACTGTGACTATGAACATAGTTGAAGCAGTTCAGGGCGTAGCGGGGCGATGCAGGGGGACAAACAAACAACCAAAAAAACTAACAGACAACCCAAACCAAAAAACATAACCTCCTTGGCGGAGGTAAATATCAGTCACATATGGAGAGTTGGGGATGACAAATTTGAGGTTTGAACTGCTAAAGCCAACCACAGTATCCGATCGTGTAAGTCACAACTGTCAATCCTCCCTTCAGCAGATACTTTTTTACAAAAGAAATGGAGAAAAAGGAGAGTTTAAATTGTTTTTACTCTCTCTTTTTTCATACTGTTACTCAAGCACACTCCACACACACATACTAATCAGTGTTTGCTGCCAGTGACCCTTATTGAAGGCTGTGTTAATGATGACTTAAACAAACAGTGTGTCTTTAGCTCCAGTCAATAGCTCTAAACTTCCACGAGTCACATCACCCATTACAATTAGGGTAGAAATATGAGAGCTGCTGCTAGTGCGCACACTATCATTATGTGTATGTGTGTGTGTGTGTGTGTATGTGTGTGGTGTGTGTGTGTGTGTGGTGTGTGTGTGTGTGTGTGTGTGTGTGTGTGTGTGTGCCTGTGCTAATGACAGTATTGAAATTGTCATTAATGTGTGTGATGACTCAACACTAGGAGAGCAATTGGGTTTTATGAAAGGCTCATTGCGTTTCATATTTCAGCCTTAAGCAATATAAATGTTTATGTGTTTTCTAATTGACAAGTCCATTTAAAGCTGCTTCCAAAGACCTGACAGGCCATGACTATTTCTCTCGAGCAGCTGGCCCACCAGGGATACACTAACACACTGGGCTCCTCGTATAATGGTCCTGGTTCTCCTTTTGTGTAAAATGGATACAGTGCAGTCGGTATCATCCATCCTTGATGCACTAGAATGACTTTTTTTCCAAAACCATGGACATTATCATTTTGCTTTAACAGCCTCCACTCTTCTGGTGTCAGCCTTTCCACCAGATAATCAAACTGGCCGGAGGATTTTGATCCCTTTCAGCCAAGAGAGTGACAAGTGAAGTTTGAAAAACATTTCTCCATGTCATATTCTACTTCTCTCTTGCTCCCTTCAGCTATATTGCCACTTTACCTGTTTATTGCCATTCACTACCTGTCCACCAGATGCCTTCAGACTTTTCCACCTGCCCTAGTCCCATGGCTTCCTCATTCATCTACTCACCTGTTTCCACTTTCCCGCATCAACCCTGCAGTATGACCGCCCCAATTCCACTCATTCCCTGCAAGATCGTCAAAGTTGCCGTTTTGCTTTGTGCTCACCTGAACCTGATCCCTACTCAGCACCTGTACCTGCCAATATATACCTTCACTTTTTGCAAAAACTCTTTGAACTTTCCCTGTCCATCCATCCATCCATCTTCATCTGCTTATCCGGTGTCGGATCGCGGGGGGAGCAGCTCCCCGCAATCAGCAGGGGACCCGGAACTGCCCTTTCCTGAGCCACATTAACCAGCTCAGACTGGGGGATCCCGAGGCATTCTCATGTCAAGCTGGAGATATAATCCCTCGACCTAGTCCTGGGTCTTCCCCGAGGCCTCCTCCCAGCTGGACATGCCTGGAACACCTCCCTAGGGAGGCGCCCAGGAGGCATCCTCACCAGATACCTGAACCCAGCCATCATGACCATAGGTGAGGGTAGGAATGAAAACTGACCGGTAGATCGAGAGCTTTGCCTTCTGGCTCAACTCGCCTTTTATCACAACGGTGTGATAAATTAAAGGTTATAGCGCACCTGCTGCGCCGTTTCTCCAACCTATCTACCGCTCCATTGTCCCCTCACTTGCGAACAAGACCCCAAGGTATTTAAACTCCTTCATTTGGGGTAAGCCTGACAAATTCACACAAATTCTAAAAAGACACATTTCTTAATAACTCTTGTTGTATCTTGCAATGTAGATAGTTTTGTCGTTGACAAGGTTATGTCATATTAACTCAGTTTTCTCCTTCTACCACAGCACAAATGAGTGAATGGAATTCAGTCTATATTCTTTTGTAAAGATTGTTTTTTGGGACATATTAGGCCTTTATTTGACCGAACAACTGTAGATATGAAATGGGAGAGAGAAGGGACATGCAGAGAAGGGCCAAGGAGAAAAACCTCTACATATAGGCACCCGCTCTACCAACTAAGCTATCTGAGCACCCAGGAATTCAGTGTATTACAGAAAAACTCCACAGCAGTTTGTAATATCAGAAGTGATTCATTTTAATAAAGTTCTTCAGTGGGGGTCTGTGGATTATTCTGAATGACTGGGACATTGTTTATAAAAAAAAGACATTGCTGTTGAGTTTAAAATGTAATTTTTAATGATTTGAATGCTACAAATGAAATTCCATTTGGCTCCATTGTGCTGGGGAAGCGGCATAAGTCTCAGAGACGGTTATCTATAAACCTTAAACTGCAAGTAAAATTGAAATCTGCATGACGTTTTTTCTATGATTTGAGAAGCCCTTAAATGAAATCTCTACATCTGTGTGTGGATGTGATAAAGCTGCAGAGTTGAAATGTTCTCACTGCACTCAGTGTGTACTTGGCCTCCATTATCTTTTATTTATAGTCTGATAGCGTCTCTTGGCAGGAAATAAACAGGCTGTAAATCAGAAATGTGTTTGTGCATTGGTATGTGGGAATTTAGACGTGCACAAACACAAAGAATAAATGTGCAGGTGAGGAACAGAAATTCAAGCAAGTGCTCTCCGTTTTATTTTATTGTGAATATCTGAAAAACAATGAGCCTGATGCATCCATTAGCTGTGCAGAACATGAGCACAAACCCACTGTGTGAATATGCATATTAGAGAATCAGCCATGGCAAGCTTTACTCCTCAATGCATTTGAATATGCAAATGTTTTCCAGCACAAAAAGCCTTGACAAGCTGTTATTACATGATTCCTGTGGGTGCAGACACAACAGCCTGAAAATATATTATAGGAGGCATAACGAGAGAACGAGAGTAGAGAGGAGGAGAGTAGCCCTAGACAGTTGCTGGGGAGATGTGTGCACGTCGCTTGCATGCATAAATTTGTGGGTGCTTGTTTGTGTGCATTCACAGAAGGCTGTAATAATGCGAGTGGGTTTTCTTTACTGCTCACCAGAATATGAGATGTGCTGGGTTATACTGGTTGTTAAGGGGTTGGTCACACAGGGCATCAAAACATTCTTGGAAATACATTTTAATCCCTACTCAATATAGTAGACAACTGACTCTCCATGGTGGCTCTGCCAAAACAGCAACAGCTATTTCTACACATTTCAGGAATCATACCTTAATGATAAGATAATGATTAAGGGTACAATCACAATTATGTAATGACTTCAATGGACAGTACCCTATTATAGTATGAAGCTAAATCCATAGTTAATCAGCCATAAGGTTGAAACTGTAATCAATCAATCAATCAATCAATCAATCAGTCAATCAATCAATCACTATAACTCATTAAATCTTTTGTCTCAAGATAATCTTTTTCCCACTGAACATAGCCTTTAAGAGAAGTTTGTCAGTAAGATACTTGAATGTTAGAATAGAAACATACTGTACAAACCGTTAACAGTGAAATTATGTCCTCACCTTCAAGCTTTAGTGTGTTGTAATTAAGACATATATTGGCATGGTATAATATAATATGAACAACCATTAGTACATAATCACCTGAAGTTGTGTTTTTGTTACCTTAGAAGGAGCTGTTTATGTCAACATATGGAGCATATGTTTCTGTTTTAGTTGGTTTCATGTTTTCTGTTTGTTTTCATGGACTCCCTGTTTTATTTTGAAATCCACTGTTTGTCTTCATTCACTTTACTTCCTGCCTTTGTCTACTTTCCCGCCTGTGTGATTACCCTTCCGTGCTTTATGTGTCTCACCTGTGTTCAATTATCATCACCTGTTCCCCTAGTGTAAATACTCACCACATTCACTTACCTGTGCCAGATTGTTGTTCCTCATCATGTGTATCAGTCGCCAGCGTTTTCCCAGTTTGTTTTTTTCCAGTGTTTCCATGACCATTTGCTTCCATCCTGATTACGATTTTTGCTTGTTGATTGTTCTTTGAGCAATAAACTGAACTTACCTGTCAATTGTGAATCCTGAGTCGTGCATTTGAGTCCGCCTGTTCCCCTGGTGCCCTGACACTACAATCTGGCCGAGATGGACTCAGCCGACTCCGGTATGGATCCAACGGAGTTTATGTCAGATAAACTTTGTCTACTTCTTTTTGACTTTTTGTTGGAAACTTGTGAGAAGGTTAAAGAACTCTATTCCTTATTTGGCCATGTGCTTCATTTACAAATTGACTCCTCCAACTGTTAATGGGTTTGATTCATGTAAGCTTGTTAGTCAGCCTGCTAGCATTATGGCTACAGGTTCTTTTTTCGTCACCCAGCCTGCCCCTTTGCCTACGTGTCCTAGTCGTGTCATTTCTCAATCTGGAGGAGAGCCAGAGACTTTTGAGACTTTATTCCAACATGCTGCTATGTGTGCTAGAAGGACTGAGAAGTCAGAACAGTCAGCCTTTGAGCTGGAAAAGAAGGGTTCAGTATGATTTCTGACAGTTCCTCTGAACTCCTGTCTGTTGACTCTGCTGCTACCTGTTCTGTGGGTAACCCCTACAATAAGTCTTTTGTAGGGACTCTCTTGAATACATTCCCTGGAACTTGTGGATAGCCATAGACATACAGGGTCAACATGGCTCCCAATGCCATGTCCAACGTCAAACTCTTTCCAGTCCTGAGTCCTCGCTTTTCAGCACTCCCAAGCCCGTGGTGTGCAGCAGGCCCGAGTCCGCAATGTACAGGCTTCCAGAACCTCAGCGGACCCGTCTGGCTACAGTTCCTTGGAACCATGGAGGCCACAAGAGAGGACGTGGTTGATGTGGGTCTTGATGCCCTTCCCCGCTTCAACCTCTCTTTAGACCAGAGCCTGTGTTTTCCAGTGGACTGGAGCACATGTTGTCCAGTGGATCTGAGCCATTGCTGTCCAGCAGTCCCGAGCCCTTGGTGCTGTGCAGTGGGCCAGAGCCTTTAGTGCTGTGCAACAGCCCAGAGTCTATGCTGACCGTTCTCCCAGAGTCTACGCTGACTAGTCTCCCAGTGCCCGTGCCATTGCCCGACACCTCAGAGACTTTGCCTTGGTCAGGCTACCTTGAGACTCTTGTTCCCTGTGTATTGTCGGTGGTCCGACCGACTCCTGGCCCTGAGCTTTGTTGGTGGTCCGGCCGTACCCTGACACCGCCATGTTGCTCTGCCATGTTAGCCCAGAACGAACAAACCAAACACTGGTTCTAGATAGGGCCATTCACATTTTTGCGTGGGCCACTGTATTTCTCCTCCACGCTTGGCACACGGTAGTTTCAGTTGGTGCAATCTGCAACCACACACGGTAGATACCACTAAATCCTTACCTTAAAAGTGCCTAAAAAGTGTCTGAGCAAATTGATCATGGGTTGAGTCACCAACTCCAGAGCCCATCTTGTAAAACTGAAACCGTATAAAAGGCCTAATGCAGTGTTTGAAAACTGGTGACCACAAATGGCAGATACATGTGAATATTTTAAGTAAAAGATATCAAAATGAACTGTTTTTTGCATGGCAGCCTAGTTTGACCAGTCTGTTGTCCCCTTTGAGGACAAAGCACATTCCGTGAGTACAGAAGAGTTCCTCTTAAAAACTAAATCAGTTTAAGTCTTGTTCAGCTAAAAATAGATACAAATTCAATTGTCATTCCATTTGCAACAGTCTATAGTATGTGTATTAATAATACTAGTACGGCACTAACTATTCTTTATAGAAAAAAAAATTGTAATATCAATATATTTACATTTTTGGAGTAAATACCTTGAGTCTAGTCTTTCTACTTTACTTGTGTCGACTGCACTCAAGTATCCTTACCGAGCTGTGACAAGGAAATCGGACAGCAGTGAAGGTCAAATGATAATTTGGAGGAAGAAGCAACAATGAGAGAAGGGAAATGAATGCAACTCCGATTTCCTGGTCATTTTGTAAAGGTCAGGGGGAAATGTTAAAACTCTACAGGGAATGAGAAACCACAAATTGCAGCGGTAGAAAAAAAGAAAAGACTTAATTTGGAGACATGGTCTTGTGCCAAAAGCTTGAACTTCTTTTAACTGTTGGCCTTCGCTTTGAGGGTTTTTAAACTAATTACCGAGGTCAAATCACTTATGATCAGCATGAATTTAATAATCAGATTCTTGGATTAGTTCTTATCAAGGGTATATCAACCTGTTTGTGACAAAGTTACAAAGTGAATGGTTTCTGAGCTATGGTAAAAAGACAGAGACAGCACTAATTAATTCAAGTAGCAAGAAAACCAAACGTGCGATACGGATGGTTGTCCATTTGTCAAAAAGAGTATACCTCAGATAATTTTCACATCAAGTCAATTTCCAACTGACTGACTGTTTCAACTTCAGATTCTGCCCCCTAAAAGATCACATAGATTCTTCTAATTGATTGACTCAAGCTTTGGTCTTTAGTTTGATATCTGATGTTAACAAGTTTTTGTGAATTGCAGAGGGACTAATCATCACGTGTTGTACCTTTTAGTTAACATTCAAGTAACTCTTCTGCAGGGCAACTAAACAGCAGGAGATAAGTGAGAGGTGATTTCCCCAAGGGAACATTTTGATGTTGTGCAACAAGAGGTGTACGAAATCCAAAAAGTACAAAAGCTACAGGTAGCCAGCTCAGAACTTGCGAAGCGCTTTGAAGTGCATCAAAGCAAAGAGTCTCAACAACTCAACCTGTCAACGTTGTCTTTTCATTTATTTCTCGTTACATGCATCTTGGAATCTTCCATATTAATGACCAGCATTATGTTCATGGTGTGATAGGAGAACACTGCACTGGAGGTGTCCGTCCACAGAAACTTTAACACCCTTCATCATCATGAGTATGAGCAAAGAGCTCATGCAACGTGTTCACTAATGGGGCGGACAAATATTAGAACTGTTGGGCCAATCATTAACCCTGTTTCCTAAAAAACAGGTATACATGGCTGTCAAAATAACATGTTAATTATTCTGAGTTTAAGTTTAATGATTATGATTACCCCAATAGATGCCAAAACAACAGGTACTCCAAACCATACAACAACAAAAGTAATTTAATCCTGTCCTCTAATACAACCCATAGGAGCGTTTCATTAAATAGTGCTCTTGGTGGAGCATCCCAGTGTTTTCGGTAGTCATTTCTTAACACGACAGTCGTTGTTTTGTCATCATTGTGAATCAGCCGCAGTTTGGTTGGGCTTAGGCGCCAAAACTACTTAGTTAATTTAAAAAAAGATTGTGGTTTGGGTTAAAATCAGTACATATGTCATAATCCCTCACTTCCAGTTGTCCAGTCCACATGACGCAGAAGGTGTGGTAGTTCCGTTTGTTCTGCAAAGTAAAAAAAACAAACTTATGCTCTTTGCTTACTTTTATTTTGAAATAAAAAGGTAGTCCTGTGTTTGTTTGACTCATCGACCCCAACCTGCCTCTTACACGAAATTTGGCACTATTATACTTCCTGCTTTGCTCCCGTCATAATTACTATAGCAACTGGAGGGCAATGCCGCCAAACAATTGCTGATTGTACAAATGTACAATGATTTTTTTTTTTTTTTTTTTTGCTGTGTGCCGATCCTTTGGCCCCATTCTGCTCTGTGATGAATTAAGTGGAAGGAGCTGATGGGATAACATTTCACTGGAATTGTACCTTGTAAAATTTCATGTGATAAATAAAACTTGATAGACTGAAATTGTTTTTCATGGTAGAGCAGTTAAAGTAGCCACTTTCAAATTATGAAGTCAAATATTTCCTCACCAGGAAGTTGTCCTTAAAGGTGCTCTGCCACACGTGTTTCATTACTTTGTGGTAATGTCTGAAGTTCTATCATGGACTTGGTAACATTTCTTTTGTAAAAAATGGTTTGGTTATGCCGTGGCTACCTTGTTTAAAGTCATTCTAGTGTGGTAAAGAAAGCCTGCAGGAAGACTTAGCTCAATTTGTGCCAGTTGTCATTAATATTCAACGAGCTAACCTGCTTGACTGTGATTGGCTAACAGCTAGCCAATGCGAGCCTGGCTTTCTGCGTCCTTTACCCAGCGCAACTGGGAGAGCTCATGAATAGTAATGAGCTCAGGCAACATGACGTCAGAATGACCAGCTTTTGCAATTGGCCTGATCTCTCCACTTATTTTTTTACAGTGGCTAGAGCTGACAGAGGAGGTAGCAGTTCATTTTCACATTCACCAACATAACCCAAACACACATGGACCTAACATATTTCCTTTAGGCAAGGCAAGGCAAGGCAGCTTTATTTGTGTAGCACATTTCAGCAACAGGGCAATTCAAAGTGCTTTACACAAAATCAGTTAAACAGGTAAAACACAAGTACAAACAGTTAAAAGTCATAAGCATTAAAAATCAATAAGACACATGAATAGACAGTTAAAAACAAAATAGAAACATTAGGACACATAAAACACAAGAATAAAAGTTACAGTGCAGCATAAGAAAGAAATGAGCATTCATTCAAAGAAAGGCAGCATCAAAAAGAAAGGTCTTCAGCCTTGATTTAAAAGAACTGAGAGTAGCAGCGGATCTACAGGTTTCTGGGAGTTTATTCCAGATATGAGGAGCATAGAAACTGAAAGCTGCTTCACCCTGTTTAGTTCTGACTCTGGGGACAGAAAGTAGACCTGTCCCAGACCACCTGAGAGGTCTGGGGGGGTCATAGTGCAGTAGCAGATCAGAAATGTATTTTGGACCTAAACCGTTAAGGGATTTATAAACTAGTAAGAGTACTTTAAAATCAATTCTTTGAGACACTGGAAGCCAGTGTAAAGACTTCAGAACTGGAGTGATGTGATCCAGTCTCTTGGTCTTAGTGAGGACTGGAGTGATGTGATCCAGTCTCTTGGTCTTAGTGAGGACTCGAGCAGCAGCGTTTTGAATCAGCTGCAGCTGTCTGATTGATTTTTTAGGGAGACCTGTAAAGACCCCGTTACAGTAGTCAAGTCTACTGAAGATGAAAGCATGGACCAGTTTTTCCAAGTCCTGTTGACACATAAGTCCATTAACCCTTGATATGTTCTTTAGGTGATAGTAAACAACCAACAAAGTGTGGCATAAACTCTAGTTTCATGATGTTTCAGATTTACAGTACAAGTTGTGATAGACAATTAGCACATTTTTACTTGGTTGACTGGAAATGATAATGTCAAGCTGTGTATATCTAGCATTCTTAAATAACACAAACAGTGACTTCCATTGGTTAGATCCTACAGTGCATTTTTCATAGCTGCCTCTACAACTGATACTGTATTACCAAACAGCAAAATTGATTGCAGCATTTTCTCTATGTTTGGTGTTATTGCATTGCAAAGTTTTAATGAATAAATGAGTTGAATAGAAACGATAAACTGAAAAACATATTTTCAGTGGCTCAGTCATCCACAGTGAACACTGAGACCACTCATGACCTTACCTCTAAAGAGTGAAACGGCCAAATGTCAAGTAACAAAAGGAGAAAGATACAATATATCTCACACAATAAAAAGGACATGAATAGGCTGCCGGATTTTTTTGTACCAGCCTGAAAGGTCAATAACCACTTAATATATGTTCCAATATGTCAGAATAGAGTTACATGTAATAAATATTTGAAAATGCTGCCACTGTATCCACAAACCAATGCCACACACACACACACCCACACACCCACACACACACACACACACACACACACACACACACACACACACACACACACACACAGGCCCATTCAACTGGATGGTTAAATAACATTACAGCTGATAGTGTGAGTGGCCAGAAAGGCAGCTAGTCATTTACTGAAGGGTGCTCACACTAAAGTGTGTGATGGCTGTTCATGGGTGTTAACAGACTCCACATCACCATCATTCCAGCTCTCGATGGAATGATGTAACACAACACACTGTACTGTAGGTTTTTATATTCGGAAATAATAAATAAGTTTAATAATTAAACTATAAAAATATTTAATAAGTTGTTCGGAACGAGGTTTGTGATTAATGGATTTTATTTCAGTGAGACAAATGAAGGATACACAGGAATTAAATAATACATTTGTAAATGCCAACCAATCAGACCGACGATCCAGGTGACTTAGAAGCAACAGTGGCACCAACGGGTTGCTGCGCTTCAGTGGCCGCTGCTATGTTGAATGTAAACAAGCTGCTTGGTCGCTTTTCTATCGTCGTTGTCTTAAACCCAATAGCGCGCCAGGTAGATAAGACAGTTTCTGAATGGTTCCAGCAAAATTGTGAACTGAAGCATGAGAATTAAACGTGCAGGTTTCCAGACCGAGCTGCAGAGCAAAATCAAATCAATGCATGCTAGGTAATTAGGACTACTGTTGAAAATTAGCTGAATGGCTAACACTGGCGCATTTACAGAAATGTTGTGTGTGTGCATTGTCCTAATCAAATAAATCAATCTTGTATCGCCGGCAGAGTGGTTACCTACAGACCAGGACTACGTTTTGACAATGTCACAGTAGGAAAAGCACTTTTGTAAATGACAACATGTAATCCATGTAGCTGCTTCAATTTCTGGGTCCTGGCACTGTTCTTGTCACACTGTCGTTGCTTACTGGGACACTTGAACAGAACAGAACAGAGCCATGGTAAATGGTAATATTAGTGCTTATCTTACTAAGTCAACGGCCTGTGCACTGCTGCGAATACAAAGCTGCTGGAGTATCAGTGTTGTCAAGGTGATGCAGGGCATCTGGACCTGAGGCAGTTCTGTAGTGTTGGATTACAACAAACTTCAGATTTTCTAACTCTGAATCTCTTAACAGATCTATGCACATACTTTATTTACTTCAATTCAATTCAATTTTATGTATAGTCTCCAAATCGTTAGTTATAGTATAGTTATATGAAGACACTTTAAAGATAGAGTAGGTCTAGACCAAATTCTATAATTTACACGGACACAACAATTCCAATACTTCTCCCAGCATTCAGTGCAAGAGTGCCAAGGAACATCTTCTTTATAGGCAGAAACCTTGAGTGGTGAGGAAAACTTCCCTTTAGGGAGAACCCTTGGGCAGACCCAAGCTCTTGGTAGGTCTGATTTGCTTGAGGTCCATATTGTTCCATATTGTTGTTAATAAATTGTGGAAATGGACAGCCCTCGGACACATGGACATCTGAATTCCTCCTGCTGAGAGAATGTAAAATAACTGAAAATAACACGTTGGTAAAATTGTTTGCACCTTTACTTTCACTTGCAATGACAATAAAAGACAGCAATCGGTTCTATTTTAAGTAATTTAATCTTCAGTTGACCGGTCTAGGTTGTACAGATGTGGAAAAAAATCTCCGTTAAAGGACAATCTGCATAATGGCTCTTAGTGAAATTCCCATGGGACACAACAAAATGAAGGACACTTCACTTCCCTCATCAGCACTCCATCCACACCCCTCCATAAATCTATCCCAACATCACTGACAAACTTCCCCAACTCCTTTGTTCAGCCTCTGGCCAAATCAAAAAGTTCCACATCATTAACAACTCTAGGTGGCTATACTGTTAATGAGAAGCCCAATTAGCCTTTGCTAAAACAAAGAGAGTTGGAGGAAGGGACTCAGAGGAATAGTTTCCCTCCTGTATAAAATTTGTTGACCCATGTTTGCACAGGCCGAGAGAAGGATGGAAAGAGAGATGAGAGAGAGACAGAGGCGAGAGTTAGAAATATATTGAACAAGTGCCAGCATTTGTATTCATGGCGATGAAATGCCTAAAACATTTTCCAGTTTAGAAATACATTTGTATTACTAAAAGAGAGAAGAAGCATATTTTAGGATGTCTTAGAAATGATCCAGGAGCCTTAAAACCTCTGAGTTGGTTGGCTAGTAGGAGCCAAATATGTGAAATGTGAAAATTGGATTTTGGTTGACCCATTTATTCAGTTTATTTACTTATTTGTGCTTTGGGTTCAGAAAATAGGTTTATATTATATTTCATTACAGAAATCCAATAAGTAGCCTTGCCTAGGGTTATTCCCCTTTTTTCCTTGTTTCCTTTTTACCACTCCTATGTGAGGACCGGTACCCAGATCTCAGGTTGGCTCCAGGGAGAGCGGTAACATACAGTCAGTGTCAGCCAGCCATTGAAAGGTGGTGGTTACTACTTGATGCAAATATTGATTAAATCAAATGATTTGATTGGCAATATGTAAATCATTTCTCTATCCATGTAGATTGAGAAACAACAGCAAATTGACTCAAATATACACAAACCTGAGGCCCAATCAGGTGTGCCAAAGAAATATTGTGGTCATCAGTCAATCTGAAAGCTTGTTGTTGACCATATTCAAAAGTCCTCCAAAAACGATTGAGAACTTTTGCCTTTTGCCCAATTTTTGAGTCATAAAAATGCCTGCAGGTGCATCATTTATAACGTAAAAGGGTGATATTCTCAATTTTACTGTGCGTTGTGTAATTTTAGACAACTCTCAAAATATTTGTATATTAAAAATGTACTGTATCATGTAATCACATTCTTTTTTCCAGGTTTTGGTGATAGGTGGTCATCTGTCACTGGT